>NC_143579.1:231930503-232088955 GCF_048544385.1 Mastigoproctus giganteus
AGGATAATCGTTGATACAACGGATAAATCCAAGAAAAAGAATTATTATTTTATTTAAGATTATTACTAAATATAATACCACTCCTAACACCACGTGAAACCAGTAATATAAGTTTATCAAGCCATTCGCCCAAACCACCACACATCAAGGCAACGTTCCAGACATCCCAACGACACCCATTACCAGACCTCGCCGCTGACAGACCCCTCCCGCCGATGATCCCAGAAACCCGATGTGCATACAGGTTTCTGGGAGCATCGGCAAAAGGAGTCTGTCAGCAGCACGGTCTGATGATGGGTATCGGTAAGATACCTGAAACGTTACCTTAATGTATAGTAGTTTAGGTGAATAGCTTAGTAAACTATATTACTAATTTCAAGTGATATTATATTCAGTAATAATCTTAATAGAAAATAACCACGTAACGTTCTTTCCTAACTATATCATTTTATTTATTTTTTGCCAATAATCCCGTACCAACTGAGGTACCCTGTTTTGGCCACTAAAGGAGGTGGCCAAAACAGGGTACTGTTTCGCAACCAGTGCGGGCAATCTCTTAATTCAGTCAGTGAATCACCCATTCTTGTACGATGGCACTGAGGAACTACAGAACATCATCTCTGCTGAAGAAATAATTCTAGGGCAGACAGATCAGAGCAGAGCAGGGATACCTACAGCATTGAATGTTGCTTGCAAATCTGTGACAGTCATGCGAGTGCCATTTCCTATCTCAATTCTAATGTGTGTAGAATTTCAGTAGTGGAGAGAGTGGTTACCGTCGATTTCCCGTGGGTTGCACAGTGGATGTTAGGATGATGTGGCAAGATCAGCATAACTATCATTGGATTGCCTTAACTGCCTTATCCATAACAACAATTGAATCGGTGTTTTCCAGACTGGACACAGAGCAATCAAACGGAATACACTAGTTAACAAGGTTAGCTCCTGGCCACTTATAGAGCGGTCTCATTGAATAGGGAGTCCACATTGCGCGAAAGTAGTGCTATTACATAAACGCTCAGACACTTAATCATAGGTTGTGGTAGGTTATCAGTGACTGCTGCAGGAAGAGCATCGAGAGACTGGATCACGTTATCATTGGTAATAGGTTTTGCAAGGCAGTCAAATGTGGTGCTGTTCAGCGCCAGATTAGTGGTCATCTTGGCTGGTGTATCCCGTGAAAAGTGTGATGGACTATAGCCACTGAGGTTTAAAGTTGCGTTCAGTTACAGATGTGCCATAAAAATAATAATAATAAATAAATTTTCTGTTTATACTCCGGGACGACCAAACGGTCAGAGGAGTTCACAAGATAGACAGAATACAAGAAACAGCACCGTATTCAGTAGTCACGGGCTTGAACCCCGGTCACTCAAGGCACGTGTACTTATGCACCCGCGCGCCTAACCACTAGGCTACGGCGGCCTTGGTAATGTTTCTTCCACTAACCGTAGACTGTAGATGTAGACTAATTGAAGTGATTTCGTTCTATTAAATATTTCTCGAAAACAAGAGAAATTAATAGATGTTCTGAGAATTTACGTCACTTGTAAATAACTTGTTTATCTCGAAAAATCTGGTTGGGCATTGGTTTCGAATGCGACTTTGTGCGAGTAGAGATCGTTATGTTCTTCGTTGCAAAATAGTCAGCAACTCTTCAGACCCATGCAGTCAGAAGATCAATCCCCAGATCAAGTCGTACTCTGTGATTACGTGCCATGGAAGTTTGCTGCTTTAGTCTGGTTCACCAGGAAAGTGTAGAAACTACATCTCTTCTATTCTGCTAATAATAGTCTTCCTCCCGATTGTGTCATATGGCGTAGCTCATCTGATACTTCCGTTCGGATAAGGTCTTTTTCCAAAGCCATTTTCACCAGATCCAGCATCTTATGTAGCCGCAGATGACCAAGAGCTGCAGGATCATGTCTACACTGACACTTCAGATTATTACAGGTCGTCTGCCATTGGACTTCCACATTCTTCACTTTGGGCTCTCCTACTGGATCGAAGTGAAGAGGCTGACTTCCTTGGAATCCGCACCGTCACGTTAATGCTGAACAGAAACTTGTCTGGAACGAGCTAACCTCAATTTGGCAATCCCGGAGGACGGATTGTTACAAGGGTAGTGTCAGTATTTGTCCCCGGGGTAACCTTTCTGGAAAAGGTTGTGGATAACAGCAAGAACGGTTCCATATCATGCATACCAGCATCGTATATTTAGATTTTAGGACACAGATGCTGATCTAGCGACCCTCCTGCCAAAACACATTCTTCTGCAATACAAAGAAGCCTTTCACACTTTTATACATTTGCCACAATTCTTTTCAAGAAACAGAGCACGTACTTTTCATGGGGAATTCAACTACCACAACATCTTGGATCATAGAGTTGATGTTCCAGGACACTAGCAGTGCTTCGTGGAATAAAAGAACCAGTATCGTATGGGCTCAGGGACTAGAAGGAATTAATATAAATTTCTTATGTCTATCAAAATCATGTTTCAACACAGCAACAGATGCTAGCAGAGCCTGAGAAAAGCTGTTCCATGTTGTGCATCTTATTTCTTTAGCTCCTAACATTTTGAAAGGTAATCCGAATTACTACCACGAGGTTCTTTATGAGGGAGAATAGTCTATTAGGTTTCCAGGCAGGTTTTCTGTTGGATGACAATTACTGAAATGCTCGACGTTCCTTCTTTTAGAGGTGCAGAATGTTTACTTGTGCTTTAGTGGCTACAACTCCTTGTAACTGTAAATGATCCAAAAGGTGATTAACCTTATCTCTAATCTGCCGAAGTCCACTGCGTATGCATGTCACACCTGTTCAGCTACTAATGGAGCTGAGTGGCCAATTGCAAAAACTTTAAAAATTTGACTGTCTTGCTGGAATGCATTGCAAATGACAAATCAGAACTATCAAGAATGGTAATAAGATCCCCATCTTCATCTGTATATTTAATTACTATATCACTGCTATTTGGCCACTTTCCAACGAAAACACACTGCATCGTGTGAACCAGTTCATCATAAGTTATACCTTCATTTTTTAATTGGTATCGAACTGGTTCACACGATGCAGTGTGTTTTCCTTTTTCTTCACTTCAATACAACGCATCGAATCTATGAGTAACTTTAAATTGAACTGTACTAAACGGTTTGTACATTTTTAAACTGTAAGAGATTAATGTCAAAGGATATTCATATTTCACACTTGAATAACGGAATACGATAAGGGTGTAATCGAAGACGGGAAGTACAATGGAATGGACTTGTTTTTATCATGATAAAGGAGTCAGTCGAGGAGCACTGAGTACATAAATCACCAGCTCCAAGTCCATATTCCAAATATTCCCTAATTGCGTAGATGAAAGTAATGCTAACCTGTCGCACGCAACCATGCCTCAGATGGGATAAAAACTAAGTTGGAGGCCTAACACTGCAGTTTTAAAATGAGATGCAAAGTGGGATAATATAATCACCGATGCGAAGAGGAAGATCAACTTCACACGGGAATTGTGGAAAATAGGATTCAATTTGCAAAGAGATCAAGGTTTTTTCGTGGATTCCCACTAGAAATTCTTTTTATAAAACCTAAACAATCGTCTCTAATCCCAATCAATTCATGCGCTGTGCCAGAGGTTCAACAACTTTGTCTTTTGGAATACCATTAAAAGAGGAGGAGGTGGAAAATGATATTAGGGTTTAGAGTCAACTACTTCGGGTTCAGATGTCGGCTAAAGTCGTAACACCGTACGAGGAAATTAAGGCGCATGTTTGACAAAGAAAACAAAACAGTGTCCAGTAATTTCTAGAACAAAGCTAAAAATAGTCACTAAACAAAGTTCTTTCGTTATTTTTCTACAACAACAACTCGGAACGTAGATTTTGTTACTACATTCTCCGTCACACTCAGAGCAACGTCCTGAGCGTATGACCTGCACGATAGCCGACAGGTCCAAAAGGCACGATTCGGTCTGATTATTTTATCTCTTGTTTATTGTTTTAATTCTTTTTTCCGATCAGTCATCATAAGCGCTGACTAACAATCTTGTACCCGTAAAAAGACCCCCCCCCTCTTTTTTTTAATGTTTTCAGCGTGTCAAGATCGGTATACACTTCCCTTCTCCCCCTCCCTTTTCTTTTAAACCTTACCTCATTATCCCAATTTCCCGTTATCGCCGGAAGTCAAGGATTCATCGCCGGTTACGGTTCATTTCAGGGTCAAGAACGAGTCGGGTCTTTTACAAATCGCACTCCTTTCTAGACCTGTGAATACAAGCGGTGACGTCAACGTCTAAAATTCCGCCCCCCAAGGCGGCACCACGTATTCCTTAAAGTATCCGGTGGTAGAATTTCTGGGATTGAATGGATAGCAAAATGTAATAATATAAACCGGAAGAAATGTGTCATGTGTTTGCAAACCCCACCCACCCCTCACTCCTTACACAAGAAATATACTGTATTACTCAACGATCGGTATTCAATCAATCATCAAAAAAAAAAAAAAAAAAATTAAGAAGATCAGACCGAAGATCTAAATTAGAAAGAGTTCGGAATGAAGACATAAGAAAAGCAATAGACGTTCACAATAAACATCATTGACAAAACAGAACAAAAAAAGATTAGAATGGTATGGACATGTTATGAGAATGGGGAAAGAGAGACTACCTAAAAAAAGCAATGGAATGGATATCCCCAGAAGGCAAAGGAGAGGAAGACTTAGAAGCATATAGATATTGGGAGTGAGGGCTATTGAAAAGAGGAAATTGAAGAATGGAGACTGGGAGGAACAAAATTAAAATAAAATAATAAATAAAAAGGTAGGTCGAGGATAACCGTTGATACAATAGAGAAATCCAAACAAGAAAGTTTAGAATCATGGAGTATGACAACAGTTTTCGTTATTTATTTATTTATTTGAAATTAGCTATGACGATGAGAGGTTTAATATAAAACAACACACTACAAAGTGTTTTAAGATTTTTTTTTTTTTTATTAAGAATTCAAAATTTACAGCAACTTCACGATTTGGGTGGCCACACCATAAGTTGCAATACACCCTCTTGTTTAGTTGCTAGAAAGTCCCTGCGCAGCTTAGAGCCGTGCTTGGTCATTATCTTGTTGTAATATAAAATTTCTTCCATAAAGATGGAGTCCAGAGGATACTGCATTACATCCAAGAATGTTTTTATAGCCTTCTTTTGTAAAATTCCTTCAATGTCACCCAATCTAGAAAAACAGAAGCAACTCCAGATCATAATGGAACCACCATTTTTTCTTCGGTTGATCGTACGGATTGAATTCATCCGTCCACAACACGTTTTTCCACTCTTCGAATGTTCAATGATGGCTCTCTTAGCCCAAGTCAACCGTTTCTTTCGATTTTCCGCTTTTACTATTGGTTTTCGGGCAAGACCACTACACAACCATTAAGTACTGCTTGTTTAAGACGAAGTTTTACGGTGGATGCAACCATGGGAGTTTCTCAGTTCCTATTAGTAAGTCTTAACTGCGTTTAGAAATCAGTGGTATGGTCTTATCTTGTGCTTCTGCTGTTGTCCTCATCGTGGTTTAAGTCAGGCGATTTCTGTGTAACTTTCTTTACACACAGTTATGATAGAACTTTTTTTTTTTTTTTTTTTCCCCCAACACTCAGTTCATTTTCTTGCCTTGTTCATCACAAAACACACAACTTACACCAAACACTTTTCTGAATCACGGGTGTTCTATTTTATAAGTTGTAGCTCTTACTCCTCAATTTACATTATTGCAAAACTCTAGAATCATCTACAATCTTCTATAAAAATACTCTAACTTTCTAGAAACGTTCCACTACATTTAGGAGTCTTCGATACCATTCTGGAATCTTCTAGAAATTCCTTAAATATTATTTAAGTTCTTGATTTTTAAACATAACAGAAAATATTTTAATAAAAATTGGTAAATAAGCTGGTCCTATTTTAATAATAATTAAGAAAAATGAAACGTGATTTCAAACTTTTAGGGGAGAGGGGAGTGTGCATAAAAGGATTCGATGTCCTATTTATTCAAAGATTTATCTATCAGCAATGACGGATCTTGCAGCCAGAATTCAGTCTATAAATTCTACGAGAGGGGAGGAGGGAATACTTGTACCATATATTCCTCAACAAGTATGAACCACCACAATGCATATGTTGACTGCGATTTAGGAGGGAAAGGATGGATAAGCTAAATAATGAATGCCAAGCATTTCAGACAACGAAAATCAAATCTTTTTTCCTAATTAGTTAAATAAGTTTTTTGAATTGAAATAACTCAATTCCTAACGAATGGACTTTCATAAAATATTGTCATTTGTTTAGAAAATATTTTTTCCAGCAATCCCAAATCTTATTAAAAACAGGCCAACAGAATCCAACAATTATTTGTCCATCCATTCGCATTTAATAACTCAACCTTCAGTGGATGAATTTCCATTAAATTTTATATTTAGCTCTTTTTAGAACGATTTGTGGAGCCTTTCAAGATTTTACGTATTTGTCCTATTCCAATCTGGCATCTGTGCCAGATTGGAATAGGACATCTCCCGCTCCCTGAACACAGTCAGCATCCATTCACTGTCCAACTCCAAGCCCACATTAACCAACATCTCCTCTTCCTCATTATGCCTTCTACTTTCTGGAACAACCTTTCTTTGAGAGGTTGTAAATTTACTGAAAATTACAATCTACACAAATTCAAGTCAACAAGAGTATCTTCTTGTCTTCTCAATCTTCAAACCCATTCACGGTACCAGGTGCTAACACTTTTCGTATTTGTGACTTGAAATTTTCAAAAAAAAATAAAACAATTCACGAAATGTTTTTTCGTGAATTGTTACTTTTTCGAATACTTTCGAATACATGAATACTTTTTCGAAAAGGTAATTAATACAATAAACAAAGTAATATTCATCATATATTTAGAAAATTAATAAACATTAAAAAAAATGAACAAAGAACTTGAGTTCAATTTTTCCAGTAGATGCTCTAAGATATGTATGGGAAGGAAAAAATTTAAAAACCAATTAATGAAAACTGGGAATGGCTCGACGAAAAACTTTCTAAAACAGCAAAATTAAACCAGTTCATCAAAAGTGGACTTATTACATGTGGAAGGACGGATTTTAAGAATACAAATGTATTCTAAAAATAAAACAGCACCGTTTCACAGCTTCATTTTAACAAATATGGTACCCAAATTACTTTTCTATATCTAAAAGATATTTCTTGGCTAAATGCCTAAGAGTATGAAGGAGTTTAATTATACCTTATATTGTGAAGACCTTCACGAGTTGCCATGATATTGCACTAAAAAACTACTCACACCCTCAGGCATCTCTCATATTGCGGAGTTATACTGTACTTCATAATTGGGTTGTCATTATTGCAACAGGGTACCTACCCACCCACCGAAGACGGGCCTAAAAACCTTGAAACGATGCCTTCTGTGTGGAGGTATCTGCCGAGAATAAGTAGCAATAGTCTTCTCCATAGGTGAGGCGTTACTTATTCGAGGTAATGCAATACCATGGCAACTCGTTGAAGGTATTCGCAATATGAGTTATAATTAAAAACGACCCATGCATAATTAAACTCCATAGTTTTATATATATATTTGTAGAGGATAAATACAGTATACATTGAGTTTTTTTTTTTTTTTTATTTCTCTAACATTTATCTAGAATATTTTCGTGGGATACTGTAATTCACAGAATTCTTTCTTCTTCAATCAATTCTCGGACTTCACCGGAGTCTGTCAACACTGGCTGGAATTAGTTTTGCTGCCGGATGTCCTTCCCCACGTCAGCCACAGATAAGCAGGATCTAACCGCCTGAAAACTGCTTGTATACACTTCTGTTCTTCGTCGACTGTAAAACTGCAGAGAAAAATTTTCGCCACGGTTTGAGACCATTTAACTGAAAATGAGAGGAGGAGGATCGAACTTAATCCAAAAGAGGGGTGGTCAAAAAGTTAGAACGGGGTATATAAAATGTATTAATAAATTACAGAATAGATTATTTTGGTAGCGCAATGTCTTATGCAGTGTCTAAAATGTAATTTTTTTTTTTTATTTTGTAGGAGGTAAGAAGAAGAATGCATATCCAAAAGATCGAGCATGGTTCAGTAATCAATTTTTGTCCAAAGTGGGCTAAAATGGTAAACAAATCCATGAAAGAATGGCGTGTTTGATGATGTACAACCCAGCTATGCTACTGTTGCAAGATGGTCGGAGAGTTCAAGAGAAGAAGAATCAGCTGAGGATGATCCAAGGTTGTTGTTGTTGGGGTTTAGGACCATCAGCGACCAAGGCCGTATTGCTCAGTATATACTGTCTGTAAGTGTGTTCTGAGGTCGATTTTCTGTTCGCTGGACAAAAAAAACCCCCAGAGTTTCCGAGAGAAAAACCACGTTACCCTCGCCTGAGATCGACTAACTCGGCTACGTCGTGAAAAAGGCCTATAAAAATTCCTCCCGTCATCGACGGGACTCTAGCTCCTGTCTCATCTACCCGGTGAGGGGGAGGACTGCGATCCTACCAACTGTACTACCCACGAGGACTGATGATCCAAGGTCGGTCGGCGATCTTAAGCAATCAACTGGAAAACAAATGCCATCGTTGATGGAAAAAAAAAAAAAATTTAATGTCTGAACTGGGAAAAGTACTTAACATTTCCCAAGGAACTATTTTAATAATAATACTCTTACATGAGTATTCAGAATGTCCAACGTATGTGAGATAGGTGCCTAGAAACCTATCCATTTATGAAAAACAGCAGGGGGTGAGGTCATAAAAAAAAAAAAAGAATTAAAATTAATTTTTGCTAGTCCAAATAGAGTTTATCCGGTTTGATGACTGGTGATCAAACCTGGCTACAGTTTTATGATTCTGAATCCAATTTAGAAAACATGCATCTCCAATCCAGAAAACGTTTTGAAAACAACCATAAACTGAAAAAAAGTGTTAGCCTCTATTTTCTGGGGGGGGGGGGTGAAAGGATTATTGCTAATTAGTTACGTTGCACCCAAAACTCACAACAGAGGAACATTATGCCACCCTTACGCCAAAGTTAAAAACTGCAATTTGAGAAAAAAGACGAGATTGGTTGTTCGGTTTTAGGAGCATCGGCGACTAAGGCCATGTTGCTCCGTGTATATTGTCTGTATTCAGAGGTAGATTTTCTGTTTGCTGGACGAAAAACCCGGGTTTCCGGGAGAAAAAACCATGCTACCCTCGCCTGAGACCGACTAACAACCACGTTGTGAAAAAAACCCATAAGAATTCCTCCCGTCATCGACGCGATTCGAACTCAGGTTTTTCCACCCGATGTACAGAGGACGGCGATCCTACCAATTGTGCTACCCAAGAGAGCTGAAAAGATGAGGAAAACTGTCACCGGGTTTTGCTTCTTCATGATAATGCACTGGTGCAAAATAAGTCCAGATTGCAGAGACTAAAATTTAAAAACTTTTTGAACAAACCATTCCCATACAGCCCATGTTATTATTTGTTCCGAAACCACAAGGCTCGTCTTCGTGGAACACATTTTAGGGATGAAAAGATAAAAGCAGCTGTGGAAGCTTGGTTTTGTGCCCAATCTGAATTTTTTTTTTTTTTTTGTAACGATTGAACTCTGCAGATTAAATACAACAGAATTTTGCAAGTGTCTTTTAATAACGTCGTTTTGGGCCTTTTTCACAACGTAGCTGAGTTAGTCTGTCTCAGGTGAGAGTAGCATGGTTTTTCTCCCAAAAACTCGGGTTTTTGTACAACGAACAGAAAATTGACCTCAGAACACAAGCAATTTACAGACAGTATACACAGTAATATGGCCTTAAACGCTGATGCTCCGAAAGCTCTACTACAACAACAAAGTAACGTCCACAGAACCTTGACCACCTCTCGTAAATTTCTCTTTAAGTTTTTCTTTAATGATGTCTATACAGCTTTCAGGACGCTGACAAGATTTCTGATCTAATAGATCTGGATTGATCTCAAAATCCAAAAGTTCTGGAAACAATTCCATTTAATTATAAGTAGAGCTATATATATGTACTAAAACGGATGGCAGATACAAACATTTTATAGCGGATGAAGACAAATTCATATCAATTTTATTTCGCTGCGGCACATCACACCACAGTTACCAAATTATGATGGTGCAACTGGGTGGGGAAATCCTGCGAACAGGATTTCCCCACGTCTGTAATTTTTGAAAAACAATAAATATCCACTGGGAAATATTTGTGCAAAATACACGCTAGTTTTGAAGCTAGTATATGGAAATTTCAGATTTAGGCAGGGATTTCATAAAGAGGAATCGATTTGGAAATTTTTCGCAATTATTGTCGGAGGTTTGTAAACGATGAACTCAAATCTGTCTTGTTTTTCAGTGGAATTAGGAAGACGATTTGGGGAGAGGGGAAGATTTGCCCTTTGGAAATTAAAGGGAGTGAATGTGCAACGAGATTAAGGGAGATTATAGAGAAAAAAAAAAAAAAAAAAAAAAATTGCCCTCTACTTTGTGTCTTTCATCCAGCAGATAAATTTTCTTGTGTCATTAAATTTGTTTTCGTATTTTCTTTTCGGTGCATGCTGTGTGGAGATGTGTTATGTACCTTATTTCTTAACAGAGAGACGTCTCGACACTTCCTTACGATTCTAAAAGAGAAAATCATTGTGCAACAGGAATTGGAAAATTAGGCGCATTGCTATAAACAATGTTCTGCTCACAAGGCTACATTTACAGTGGACTTTGCAATCAGGCTTTGAAAACCTGCAGGAAAATCCATCTTATTCTCTGACCTCTCCCTTTGAGACTTTTCCTCTTCCCTGAAATGAAAAGACCATTACGGGGCCCAAGATTTCAGACTGATTAGGAGATAATTAATGACGTGGAAACCTGGTTTTCTGCTTAAAGTGAGCAGTTTTATTTAACAGGCCTGAAAGAGCTCGTGCACAGATGGAGAAGAATGTGTAGCTTTAGAAGGTAGCTACATAGAGAAGGATGAAATTGCCAAACCAAGTTTCAAACCCCTAACTCAAATAATTCTAGGTGAGGGTAAATACTTACTGATTGACCCTCGTATTAATAACAAACAGATCTTTGGTACTTGGACCTTAGTTGGACTTGAAACTAAACGTTATTTTATCCATCGCATTCGGTTTCATAATTGGGAAACATACAGTTCAATGATTTTGCAAATGTCCATTAACGAACAGTGTTGGGAAATTGCAACTAATTGACACTTTTCGAGTAGGACTTAGAATGATGAGGTCTTCGGCTGTTTTGGATCTGGCTGATGATTTGATTTCTGTAACTCGGAAATACGACAATGAAACGCAGTCCACACAAAAAATCCATAACCATGAAATTGCTAAGATACCAGCCCCCACTGTATAGCTGTCCCAAAGTAGGGGGCAGTAGCAAAAAATCTTCCCTCCCTGAATTTAAGACAAAGTTACTGTTTGCGTTATATCAAGCTATTTACTAAACCTGCTTTCGTCAGAATTCCCCCGTTCCCCAAGAAATATTAGCGACAGCCATGTTACTAGAAATATAAATTAACCCAATTTTAAGGACCCCGTTTAACCGGATATCGGAATTTCCGGACGATGTCGTCTGAACAGGGAGAGGATTGTCCGGAAATACACTTCCAAACTAATGTCAAGCGACTTCCGTCAGAATGTATGTATTCAAGGCAACAACAACAAAAAGTCCATTACTTCAAGATGTCTTTCGCATTTAAATTAGGATACTTTTATCTCCAATGTGTGGGTGTGCAAGATACACAGAGAGAGAAATTTTTTATTGCAACCAAGAACTGCATGCTTATTTTGAAGTGCAGTACATCATTCATAACCAGAGGACCTGGAGTACGCAATCTAGCAAAATAAAAATTGAATAGAAACTCAGAAAGAAATTAAGACAAAAAAAAAAAAAAAAAAAACCTGACTCTTTCTGGCCACGCTTGACCAGATCATGAGGGGCCGTTGTAGGCCTTGACAATGCAATAATGAACTCCAGCCCTTACTCAAAATCGATTTTCATTTATTTAAAACACAGAGTACCAGAAAACGTTGTGAACTGATTGGTTCCGCATTTCAGTTACTAAGCAGTTTTGATCTTACATTTTCATTTTAAAAGATGGCCTCGGGTTCAGCGGCTGCACTAAATCTTCCAGTGGTTTAGCTCGAAAAGCGCTCAATTCACGCAAGACATCACCACTTCGAGCAAAAGGTCAGAGAGAAGGGGGGGGGGACATTGAAATTGCCCCGAGAGTCTAACAGTGTTCTGTAGAGGTTCTGAAATCCCCGAAACCTTGCTTCCGCGTGTTCCAATAGAAGTGCAAGAATCACTCACCTCTGCTCGTACCTCTAGTTTATTAGTCTGTGTATCTCCCCCCGCTAACAGTTTTTCAACCCACCTAACACTGCCTTGACAGCATCTGCAAATATTCCTGTACCCTTCTATTTAAGGGTTCCATCCCTGTAAAAACAGGGTCTCCTGTTAACAAGTACAGACCACACTGAGAAAAATTCTACCCAAAAGAGACTTGCAGTCTCCAGGGCCGGAATTGAATGACAAGGCTCTCAACATGTATTCCCTCCTATCGTGTCTGGGCAGAATTTCAGGTAGTTTCAAATTTAATCCTAAACTTGCGAATTCTTCTCAGCATTGTCCTCTACTTGTTAAGTAAGTCTTCAGCTCTCTTACTCTTAATATCATTAGTGCCAACGAGTTCAACAATATCACCTTTTGTGCTTGATGATGATGACCATAATAGAGAAAAAAAATAGCTTTAAAATACTGTTTTGAGAAGGAAAAGTGATGAAAAAAATAATTTAAAAAAAAAATGGTGTCCCGAAAATCTTAAACTTTTACTGGTCAGAGACACCAGATACGATGATAAAATTTATCAATGTAATTTCTGCAAATGATATTTAACCTTAAAACCACTTAAGGACACACTGAATGGAAACTGTTATAACAGACTCGCCTAAAACGTTCATGCCTTCTTCACGCCTACTGTTTCAAGATACACATCGGTCAAAAGCACCATTTCATAAACAGTATCCTCACCATCTTTTATCCCAAAAAGCTAACCAGAACCATAATTTGGAAATATCTTTTTCCTCAACTTTTGGCCGTCAGCATAATCTGTACCAACCCTCTATCCCCACAGGGACCAATAAATCGAAGTTCACGATTTTTTCTCCCATGTCTAAAGATTTACAAAGCTACATTACTTAAAAAATTTATATATAAGTTGAAAACCGAATGAATCGCAAATTTTTAGCAAAGATTTATATCCGTGATCCGCCAACCAATCTATATTTGACAAAGCTGAAAGAGTTGTCAGACAACCATCTGCTTGTCATCAAGTTTCAGAACGTGCGTGAATAAATTAAAAGAGCTTAAATTCACTTAATGAAACGCAGCGTTTTAGGATTCATTTAGTGTGCTAGCTGTAATGAAGAAAAATACTGAGAACATGAAACAACAGAAGATGGTTACTCTTTCAAAATGCAACACCTACTCTGAAATAAAGAGGCACGTGGTGGAAACATCTGTTTCGAAATGGAATAATAAGAAAGGGGGAGAAAAAAGCGTGTACTGCTAGAAATCTGGTCAAGGTCACAAGCGCACATTTTAAAATGTAGTGCATGTAGTAAAATATAATGCTATTTCCTAAGCCCAGAATTCGTTGTAATAATGCGACAAGCGATTGCCCAAGAGTCAATATGCCAGCAGAAAACTATACAAATGCGAGTGGGCCTGCTATCACAGAATCAACTATTCGAGTTGAAAATAAACTTTCAATATTTGATTCAGCGTTTATTTATTGTGGATAAACTTCTTAACTGAATGTATAATTAACAATTAAAGCTAGAAACAGCCATGTGTATACTGCAATTCTTCTAGATGAGCGATAAGTGCAATCAGTGTCTGAAATAACTTGCATGCGTTGAAAAAGACTAACCACTCGTGAACAGAAATGGATCCATTAAAGAAGATGGAAAAAATATGCAGTACATTCTAAATGGAGGTCAGTTCTGCAACATCTGGAATCACTGTTGCCATATGTTAGAAGTTCCTCTTACATGGTGAGTCACCAAAGAAATGTTTTGAGAAATGTTTTTTTTTTTTTTTTAACCATCGGCTACTTTTCTTATATACTGTATTTCACAATATTCCACGAGTCAAAATAACTTATTAAATCAATTTAATATCGTTTTCTTAAGCCCCTGAACAGCTTTTAGCTAGATTGAATTTGATGAACATGATAAACGAAATCCAAACATCTAATATTACGCACAATTTTTTTTTTTTTTTTTTTGTTTGATACCTTGAAATCTGTATAACAACCACACAAAATTTGGTTTCGATCTAACAATTGATTTTTTTTCCACAAAGAAATGGAGAAGACTATCCAGGTTATAGTGTTGTTGTTAAACGTTGGTATAAACAATTCAAATGTGGAAGAACCTCAGTGCATAATGAAGAAATCCCAGGGCGCCCAGCAACTGCTGTAACAGAAGAAGAGTGTTGCAAAATTTCAGGCATTAATCCTGCAATTACGCCCTATTAGCGTCGAGGAACATCATTCAACAACAGTTGCATATGAGTAGTGTCTGCCAGATGGGTTACTAGACTCCTGACCTCTTAGCAGAAGAAGAAAGAGGCACATGTGCACATGAAATGTCGATGTGCCAGGAAATAGCAAGAGGAGTTTTTTTTTTTAATGGCTAGTCACCATGGATGAAACTTGGACCCATCACTTTGATCCTGAAACGCAAAAAAAATGTCAAAATAATGGAAGCATGCAGAATCAACCCTTTCCCCCAAAAAAGGTAAAGGTGCAACCAAGTGCTGGAAAGGTGATACTGTCAGTTTTCTGGATTCAGCACGGTGTAATACTAACAGATTACTGCAAAAGGACTGCACTTTGATGGTGAAGTATTATTCCAACCTACTCGTAAAGCTATTAAAAGAAAAGGAGAGGAAAGTTGTAAAAAAAAGGTATGTGTCCCTGAGCATTCCTCGCATGGTACAGTGAGGTGTGTCCACGAATATGGGTTTGAAATACTGCCGCATCCTGCTTATTCTCCCTCATCATAACCAAGTGGTCGTGTCACAATAACTCTGTATTCTGCACTCATCGAGTTCGAATCCAAGTGACACCACAAATTAAGGTAATAATCTTTTAGGCCATCTTGCAAACTTCTGACTTTACGTGGTCGTCTGAAGTACAAGCTGAATCTATTCATTACGGTACGGGATCTATGCCCGTCCCCTTGTCACATGCAACGCTACTCCGCTAGTTAAAAAGGTAATACCACACTTTTCTTCTTGAATACCAGTTTGAATAAAACCAAAAACTCTTCTCTCTATGTCCTTACTGATCGTAAACTGGGTTCCTTTACATTTGATTTGTTATTGTACGTTTCTCTCCCCCCAAATATTATCCAATACCCTCTTGTGGGTCACAACCCGCCGCTGGGAACTATTTGTCAGAGTTAAAACCACAACAAACACAAAATTAAAAGGGACAACAGATGCAGAATATAATGAGTAATGGCAGATGGCAAAGTTGGAAGCGACCAGTCGCTTTCTAAATTTTGTCTTGATGACTGATACCTAAAACTGGATCCGAAACGTCGATAATGCAATACTAGGAAAGTTAATTTTTACTTTTGGGACTCGGACAATTTTAAATTGCAAAACAAACGTGACGTGGTCAGTTGTCTGATTTTACTTAAATTTGTAGATACAAAAATGCTAACAAACATGATAAAAGTTAATCGAAATAAGATGAGCAAATATATATGATGGCAAAAAAAAAAAAGGCAAATCACAAATAACAGAGTGCAGTAAATTTAGTTAGAGCGAGCACCTATGTACAATTAGTCTACCAGAAGGAATGTGCGGACACCATCACTAAGAGAAAAATCGATATAAGTCAGAGACTAGACTCGAGTCCGGCGCTCACCGAAAGGGTCCAGACAGTCTGGCCTCATATGGTAGGATACAAGTGTCCGTCCCTCTCTCTCTCTCTCATAAAAGCTCTGAAATGGTTAAAGCTAAACTGCAGATCGATGTAACGTTCTTTCACAGTAGCTGCCTGGAGCAGCAAAGGGAGAAATTTTTCTAGTCAATTCAAGAACTGAATATTAGCAAGAAAGTGGGATAAACAGAACTCGTGTTATAAGAATGCAAGTTAAATAAACCTTTAGCGCAAAAGAAGCAGCTGCTTTTTGTAATCAGTTTACTAAATATATAAATAATGATTTTATTACTACAATATCAAATATTACTATTTGCTTATTATATCAATCACAGCAGAAACGTGAAATCCAGGAGGAAATAAGTAAAGTATATTACAAAAATGCTGATTAAAAAAAAAAAAAAAAAAACAACTCTGGGGAAATAAGTAAACGTTGAATGAATATTATTTTGTGAGTTTCCGAAATGTAACGCACTGCGTACGTGACCTAACTTGTTTTGCCTATATCCACTAAACCAATCTATTAATGAAAGAAATAAAAAATGAGAATTAAATAAAATTTTCTGAACAAACAAATTTGTTAAGAGAAACCATACACACTTTATTAGGAATGATTTTGAAAGATGGCAATGATGATGCAACAAGCGACTTTTCGGTCAACAACGTAACCAACAGTTTAAGCTCACCGCCACTGAAAATGTGGTACAGGAAGTAACACGAAACGTCTTGAGAATTATATTATCTATATTCCTTTTAAGCAATTAAAGACGAATTTTTTTCGCTACTCTCCATTTCGATTTAGCTGTGCACCATGCCACTAAAAGAACAACTTACTACTATCAGTCATAATTAAAATGTTCATTGAATTTTTATCGCCCGACTTTATAAGCGATCAGCTCCATAAAGTTTCACTGGAAATAGGTGGAGCTCACCATGTACGTTTACTATTTCATAATTGAATGTCTAAGCTTGTCAATCCTGAGAAATGTAAACAATAACTCATTTAAGAAAACATCCGATCACAACATTGCCGATGGTGAACACAAATGGCTTGTAGCTAGATGCATATTTACCGAGTGGGCTTCAAAAGAATCCATGCTAGTGTTCAGAGGAGTAAAAGTATTACGTGATGTTGACACTCGTGTGTTGCAAGCAGGAAGCAGAACGTTGGGAGTTGCTGTTGTGAGCAAACCAAGGATAATGCTGGCTAAATAAAACGACATTGGAAATCATACAAAGCAGCTCATTTCGAGAAACTGCAAAGCGTAACGTTCGTGGAAATCCGACCCACTGCGCGAATACTGAAGTACAGACAAATCGCCGTATTTCATTAGCCGGTCCCGATGTGTCCAAGGGCTATTTTTAATCCTGGAAGTCTTCTTCTTCAAGTTCTCTGCCCACAGGGTTCCATTGACGCCATTTTTCTCTATCTTGTGCTTTCCTTTTAATTCCTACATAATTTCCTCTTCCCATCCAATCCACCATTCCCATTTTCCCAACAGCTCTGTTCCCACACATCTTCCCCTCTATCACTTTCCTCGGCATGCTTTCTCTTCTAAAAATGTCCTATAAAGTTCTTTTCTCTTTTTCTTAGTTCTTTTACTAACGTTCTCTCTTCTACTTTCCTCAAAACTTCCTCGTTACTCACTCTGTCCACCCATTTCACTCTTTCCATTCTCCTCCACACCCACATCTCGAAAGCAACTAGCCGTCTGATCTCTCTTCCCAGTGTCCATGAGGCAATAAAGTACAACAGTCCATAATTAATGTTTTCACCATCTGCTTTTTTAATTCCTTCTTGAAACTTCTCAATAGTTCTTTTCCATTACTAAATGCTTTTTTGTCCATTGCAATTCTTGTTTTTATTTCCTCCAGGCTTTTCCCATTTTCTGTCCACCTGTTCCAATCTTATTCCATCTAATGTTACATTGATTCTTCTTCCTGGCCACTTTAAATTAACATTATCTTAGTTTTCTTGCTGTTAACCTTCATATTCTTGTTTATACTCCAGCAGAACCACCAGGTCAGTAGAATTCACAATAACTTATCAATACAAATGTTAATCGTATCTAGCAGTCACGGGCTTAAACCCAGTCCACTCAAAGAGGGCATGCTACTGCACTCATGCTGCTGACCAAGTAGTGATAAAAAAAAAATAATAATAAATGTAGGCTAAGTCAGGTCTACATTTTTATTGTACGCCTTTACGCTACTCTCCTGGAAGTAGCCATCATAAACATAGCGACCTTTCCAGTGCTCAGCACGGTTTTTGTACTGTACAGTACTGATTCATGGACCTAACTGAGCTTGTCAGCCTTCACGTGAACCCAAACTGCGAAGCATTTGTTCAATGGACCATTACTTTGCTTTTATGATCAACAAACACCACATGACAACGCAGAAATAAGACCACCACTTTTTTGGAATAAAAAAAAAAAAAAAAAAAAGCTACTACTCTTATCATTTTTGAATATCTAACAGCTTCACTACGAAGTTATTAAAATGCGTGAAATTAATTTGTAGATCTTTGCAATCGTGTAAAAATCCATGATTACGCCAAGTCTTCTGTATACTAATTTCGCACGTTCGTAACCCCGATCAGATTTACCGACATTCACTTATCTGCAAGTCACCTTCACTATGTCATAAGGCAGAACCTTTCAGTTGAGTCGTGTTGTTCAAGTCAGTGGTTACACTCACTGGACCGTGAGTTGGTATTGATTCGTGATTTAATTTCCGTCAGCCAGAAAAAAAAAAGATTTCAACCACTCTTAGATTTCAAAACAGCAGATCATGTATTATTTTTAGTTATTTTATTAAAATTTGGAATTTTCTCCCCGAAATTTTTTGGAAAATTACAGCCAACGGATATGCTCCACAATTCTATGTAGTGCGTTTCCAGCACCTTGGAACTGGCTTTATGGCGTAAATCATCAAGAATGAGGAAACACTATTGTGAGTATTTTGTTAAATATGTGGAAGTCAATCTAGACCGACTGCATTTTGTTGGGAAGCAGTTGATGACTTCATAAGATGTTTGGAGATGGTTACAAGAGGGAAAAAAGAAATCCTCTCCGTCAATAAAGACAACTCTTTGCAGTACAATTCTGGCTCTTAAAGTGGGCCAACAAGAAGCACAACCTTCCACCACGCAGCTTGCCGACTCTCTTGGGATTCCACCTTAATCGACGACCAACACCTTCTAGCAAGAGTCAAAATGTTAACAGGTTTCAGTGCAAAACCTTCATTCTGGGATACCTATGGTTGGAGGATTCCCCTTGCTGCCCTAAGGGCCAATTCCGAGCTCTGCCCGCCTTCAACCTGACTCCATCTTTTAGAAAAGATCCTCCCTCAGCAGACTCAAAATCTTGACTCCGACATGAATAAATTCGCCGTTGATTGGAGATATAGGGGGGGGGGATTTTCGATAGCAGGACTAATCAGCTCTCTCTCTCTCCCCAACATGCATGTGGGATAGGACCAAGTTATGTAACACAGTGGGGAAATCCTGATGGTTACCATAATAATGTTAAACATCGAATACGATACATAAATCAACATTTCAAAAAAGCAATATAGAAAAACCAAATATCACTAGAGAAGGATATTTTCAAGAGTTAAATGAAACTATTTGCGGAAGGCTGATTTTGGAGGATGAACACTTAGGGCTACACAATGTGAGGAAATTAGTACCACGCTAGTTGGACACCCCGAGTTATGGTACTTTATCTTTCTCTCCCCCCCCCCTTTACAGAGAATCAAATCACAAAAGTACACATGTTCTGTCAATTACATCTCCCACCCACACTACACCAAAAACCGGTCTAACAACCAAGTAGAATAGTTTAAAAATAAGATTTCTTATCTACACACGCATCATTATTTTTATGTTTGTTCATTTTTACATGGTATCTTCCATTTGTGTGGAGAAATCCATGTTTGTTACTCTGTGAAAGTGTACGCGGAAATCAAAAAACACCGTGATGTCATGAAATGGGAGAAACAGTAAATGAATGTCGTGAGTCATCACATAACGAGACTGTCAGCCTTCATTCGTGTAAACACACCAAGTTCACCTTGTATCTGTTATTTATGGTTGGGTTGGGGCGTAATTGATTTCTTATGTATTAGGGAACAGGACTTTGAACACAGATTAATCTCTAGCTCTGGAAAGTCTACTTACAAAAGGTACGCTAATTAAAATAGAGAGACAGTAAATAGAGCTACCTAAGATAATGGAATGATGCAGCCATTTCGTGATCGATCCTTTGATGGCAACGTTTCAGTATAACTCCTACCTCCAAACTATCGGCTAATTCAGCGAAATGCATCAAGGACAAAAAAAAAAAAAAAAATAGATCCGGTTATTTGGTTTGTATACCACACCTTTCACAACATGATTTCATTTTATAGTTATACAAGGGCAAATCAGAAACTAAGTAAGGTCTCCGATATTTTATTCCAAAGTTGTGTTAAGAAATCAGGAGGTACAGAAAAGAAATGTCTCTTTGTAATGCAATGTATCAAGATACTGGTACCACCATGCATTTGTATAATGTCTTACAGTCACAAGACAATTCGCTTTAATAATGCGTTCAACTTTTAGTACCATTAAAAGCAATGATGAGTGTTCTTGGGCAACCAGAGTGTTCTTCGTCCCGCAGTTGAGTTCTCTTCCTTAAAAATCAACACTACTTAAGACATTTTTTTGCAGACACTGCTGCTTCACTATCAGTGCCGGACTTGGGCATAAGCTAAGTAAGCCATGGCTTGGGAGGGAGGACCTTGCCACTTCCTTTTTTGTGAGGATCTATAATTACATATTCTGGGACATCTCATCGCATATAAATATGGGCTCTGTTCATCACATACAGCTTGAGCTGGTTTCTTATGGATCCAAGGTTCATAAGAAACGAATTCCTGATCACTTTTGTGTAGGAGTCCGTGCCATTGGCCATTTCCAATACACCATTGCAGAGTCACATCTGAAAGTAAGTCAGTCAGGATAGCATTCTACATTCAAAGTTACGTTTCTATACCACATCTGGTTTTTAAATTACAATATTGGAGATCCTGCTTTCTAATCTGCTGATGTTCAAAAGAAACAAGACGTTTCTTTTGAAATCGTTCGAAGCAAGTGAAAGACAAAAGCATACACCTTGAATAGATAGAAGCCACTAACCAGCACGCTACAGGTGAACCCCGAAGTCGTAATAGCTAGGGCATTGTCAGCCCACCCTGTTGACCTAAAATACACAGAACGCATTAAAGAGCGAGGAGGTCATGTAATCGTACTATTTGCCCGACCTTCTCCCCTCCCTTTTCATTCTACCGATTGCCTTTACAACAGGAGGTGCGATCCTGCATGACCTATTTTTATTTTATTTATTTTTTGTTTTTAGATTCCGGCCTGTTACGTTTACCAACATTCACTGTTTAGAGCTTTTCGGTGTTCTCTTTACGTATTTAAATATTTACATATTACAAAAACATTTGCAAAATTTAAGAAAAGCATTCTGAATTTAATTTTTCCAGTCTCGAAGTCAAAGAACTACCACTGCTTACAGGAACCGTCTAAGCATCCACAAAACAATCGTGACGTCAAGTTAAATACCAGTACATCAAGACTGGTAAACAGTGATACCACCTGATACATTTGCTTAATTACACGGCATCCCACCAAGCTGCTTTCATTGTGACTAACCTCATTTAATTCATAATAGCGAATAAATGAAACATTTCACTTATTTGAAAATTGCTGATACAGTAAAGTTTGCTCGAAAGCCAGCAGAACATCTCCCACAAGTAAGTAAACTAATACATAGTTGCAAATGATTCATGTTTTCATTACAGGAAAACATTACTCACCGAAAAAGGTACAAAAGACACCTTGAAACAAGATGGCCACCATTCATAATACAGACACTAATATCCTCAATTTAGGATCTTTCGTGCCAATAGAACCAGTTCACTTCTTGTCACTAGTATGAAGAGCTCTGGACTGAAATCCCAAAAGTGACCGGAAGAATTCTTAAGTACCTTCTATCCGGGTTGCAGTTAGCTCAAGGAAGTATAACCCTCCATCATGTAGGCAGCCTAGGTGTAACCATTCCCCATAGTATAAAACTAGGGTGTCACAAAATATTGTTTCAACTATCCGTTTTCAATGTAAATTTTTCTGAATGGATTTCTCTTTTATCTTTACCACCTACCTAATACTTCGTAGGTCCTCCTTCTTGCCCTCAGTATCAGCTATCCGACGTGGCACTGATTCAACAAGATGTCGGAAGCGTTCGGGAGGTATTGCCAACCAAGCTGTGTGTAATGCAGTCAGCAATGCAGGTATGGAGGTGATTGGTCTATCGAGCCGCCTGATATGCCTTTCCATAGTGTCCCACAAGTGCTCTATGGGATTGATATCGGTGGAATTCGGAGACCAATCGATATGCTGAAAGTCAGAACTATGTTCCTCAAACCATTCCTGCACAACAAGTGCCCGAAGGCTCGGCGTATTATCACCTTGGAAGACCATCGCCATTCGAGAAAAAGTGTATAGCGGGGTGTACACAGTCAGCAAGCAGTTGACGATAGCGGAGACCACTGATACGTTGTTTCACATGCGTCAGGGCTGAAAGTTCCTGCCAGTGAAACATACCCCACACCATACACCTGCCTCCAACGGCCTGCACTTTTGATACCGTGCATGATGGATCAAGAGCCTCATGTTGTTGACGCCAAATCCGTACACGACCATCCACGGTGTGGAGTAAATAACATGACTTATCTGACCAGCACACCTTCTAACATCCAACTTGCATGCTCTTTGCACCAGGCGAGTCTTTTACGCCGATGAACCTTGATTAGGAGAGGATGTCATAGGGGTCGTCTGCTAGTATAGCCCATACGTGCGACGCATGGTCATGCCAGATATTGTTCCGGGTTTAGCCATGTTGTATTGGGCAGTCAACTCTTCAACAGTGCTGCGCCTGTTGGCCTGTACGAGTCGTCGGACTCGGCGCTCACCTATAACATCAACCTTTCGCTGACCTTTGCAGTTTTATCGTCGGGTAGTTGTTTGACCATATTGACGCCAGTCCCGGTACACTTTAACAACGGCGGCTCTCGAACACCCCACCAGTTCAGCCGTTTGGGAAATCGAGGCACCAGCTCGTCGAGCACCCACAATCTGTCCTCTGTCAAAGTCCGATAAATCCTTCATTTTACCCATCATGCTCGGAATTTTACTACCTACTGGACCACTGACACTTTATCTACGCTACTCGACTAACTCCGCACTCATGTACCTCACGTGGTCAACGGGTTGTATTCAGTTTTCATAGGGATGGTCATAATTCAGTGATCATACGAGGGTTATCCCAAAAGTAAGAGAACAGAAAGTACGAATTCGACAAGGCTTTTCCTTACCACAGTAAAAAAAAAAAATTAATTTCATAACAAATTACATTAAAAATCTTCAATGTAGTCTTCTACACACCTTATGACTGCTTTCTAACGTTCAGCTAATTTTTGGATGCAATCTATCTGCTGAAGTTAAGCTGTCTGATTAGTTCGGTCACGGTTGCCCTCAACGCTTCCAAAGACAGAAATCTTTGTCCACGCAACAGTTCCTTGAGCTTGGCGAAGATCGTAATCCCAAAGACTTATTAGTCTTACAAAGGGGGGGGGGGGAATGCATCCACTTGTAATCGTTGAAAACAAGTGTGGTATGAAGCCTTGCGTTGTCATGGAGCACGAGCATAGCAGCTACCAACATCTGTAGCCACAAACATTCAATGCAGGAACTGTTTCAAGCACTCATGTTGAGGTTAAACTTCATATTATTATCCTGATAAATGCCAGTCGCGTAGGCGTATGGAACGAGGAGTCGTATGTGCACAGTGTGCATTACTGTAGGGATAAAAAAAATTACTTATAGGATTGCATGATGAATGACCAATTCAAACATTAAAAGCTGTCATATTAATATAAATTCAGTGGAGACAAATTACAAAATGGAGACAAATTATGTCTCTGTTTAAATGATTAGCGGAATGGCAGCGCCACCGAACAACTATTTAAGCTTATACGAACGACCGGTAGATGCCAGCAGAGTGCATGTCCAAGAATACGCTATCGTTGCGAGCTTATATGACCAGCACCTACCGGCTGTAAGCGAGAATTGCTTTGTGTGCTGCATAATGAATAATTTGAAGACTTGGCAGAGTTTTGTTATTCGCTATTCTGTTATATGTGGTAAGAGTGGTACAGAGTGTGAAAAATGCCACAGATTTATAGACACGAGTGTTTAAGAAAACAGCAATTTTCAAATGGCAGAAGCGTATTAAAAGCAAAAGGTGGAGAATTATTTGACCAAAATGCCCATTCTCAAAGACTTAATAAAAATGGCTTCCGAGAGTGCTTCTACCAGTTGATTCATCGATGGCACAAGTATACAATTCGAAGGAGATTACATGTATTTCAAAAACGAGAGATCATTGGCATTGAAAATTGAATACGCCCATTCCATGAATTAAATGATCATTCTGTGTACAACTCACTGGATATGAAACTGCAAACACTGAACCCCGATGGATACGAGACTGACCTATAAAAAAAAATGTAGCAGTGTTTTGTAAAAGCTAAAGTTGATTGTTTGGGCATTCCTTTGATGAAGACAGATTCGTAAATTTCTATTCAGTGTGGAAGAATAGAACCAAAATCATTTTGCAAGTCCAGAGCGATCCGCTCTTGGTGGACGATTGTGCAATTAGTTAAGTACCACTGCTATATACAGAGAGTGGACAAAATAATGTAAACACCTGTGATAAGAGTTACAGATATGCACAAGATGTTGGTTCACCTTTTGCTTTTAAAACTTGTATTCTGTGTGGAATAGATTCAAATAAATCTTGATCTGTCTTGAGAGGAACACTGGACCACTCTTCATGTTCCTTGAGTAATGAAGGTGGAGGAAATTTGCTTTTCACTTTCCTTTACAAATATGCCCACAGCTGTTTAAATCTGATTTTGCATGGGAATGCATACCTCGGTTTCGTGCACTTCAAACCAAAGTTGGACACATCTCACTGTGTATACTGGAGCGTTATCACCCTGAACCATGGCATCAGGCACCACATAGCCGTAACAAAGTACCGACACAGTTTCTCCGTAAACATTAAACAAATCAGCAGTTGTATCACCGATGCTCCTACTAAACGGGCACCAAAAATCTGACCTCTTTGGAATTCAGACAGATCGGTTGCTTTCTTCAAGTATCTTTTTATGTGACTTCTAATTAAACATCAGCTTTTATCATTTTTCTTTCACAGAAAAATCTGCAAGATAAAAAAAAAATCATCATTGCATGTTCATAAATAAGTCATACAGCTATTAATATCAGGTGTTTCTATTATTTTGTCCACCCTTGTATAATCTGAAGTTAATATTATCCATCTATGTTCGACTTAATACGACAGATCGTCGCCTTGTCGTTCCCATTTTCTAAAGTCGCCAGGATTGGGCAATCTCAACTTTCAAATTTCTCTCTCTCATGGAAGATAGTGTACCTTCCTTCCATGTTTTTCTAGGGCGCCTTCGTCTTCTCTTCCCATGTGGTGTCCGCTCAAATTGTTTTAGGCCATCTCTCTTCATTCGTGCGAAGATAGATGGCTTCCTCCTCCTCAACCTCCTCTTTTCTATTCGTTGTATAATATCTTCCTGAGTGCATACTTATTTCCTCGTTCGTAATCCTCTCTAGCCTAGAAACTCTAGCACTCCGACGCAGGTAGTCCATCTCTAGGGCCCTGAGCTTCTTTTTGTTCCCCCCCTTTCAATATCCACACCTCACAGCCGTAGCAAGTACCGATTCCACTAACTGTCCGATAAGTTTTTTTAGTTCTAAGGGAGATATTGTTGTCCCACCAATACTGAGGGCACTAAGAATCTTTCTCCTTTGATGAATTCGTATGTAAACTCTCTTTCCCAAACATTCCTTAGTTATACAACGTCCTAGTTATTTGAAAAAGTCAAGAGGTTTTAAATGGATAGATTGTGTAACTTCCAATTCATCTGGATATTATGCTGTGCTGAGGTAATCTGTTTTTGTAAAATTGATATTGAGGCCCGCCCCATTGGTTACGTTAGATGCAGTTCCTTCAACGTGTATTTCTAAATCATAACTTTCTTGAGCAATGATGACCTGATCATCGGCAAAATTAAGATTCCAAAGATAGAAATTAATATTACATATATGCAAATAGAGAATTAATGATCACCAATTGATCTTTCAAATATCATGGATTATTATGCAACGCCAGTAAGCATTATGCTTTTAATTCCAATATAAAGCACATTCCTGAACGCGTGTGTGTGAACCTCGTGGTCTTCACCCCTACGCTGTAATGACAGTTTGCTCCCCCAGAGGTTCCGAATTCGCATTTAATTTGGAACAGCTAAAAAAAAAAAAAAGTTGGTCAATAGGACCAACCAATTAACGAAATAGGACATCCTTTGTTACCAAGTCAGGTACAATGGAACGCAGAGCATTAAGTTTCCAAAGCTTTCATTTTACTAAAACAAGTTGGGGGAGTACGTTCACCGTCTAGCTTATGGAAAGGTTTCGTATATCTCACGAGACACACGAGCATGATGAATACGAATGGACGGTGAAACAAATACCAGCATAAGCATCGACGACAGATGAGTTAAATGATTGTGAAACACGCCTGGAAAAAGTATTTGCATAAAGTTCTACATGAGTTTATAAAGAAACAACGTCGAGCAACAGATTTCTAGTATTTTCCTCTGGTTAATATGCTTCATATGAGATGAGTTACCTCTTACAGGTGACTTTTTGGTAATTAGCGTTTCCTTATCAATTCGAAGGTACCAGCGCTTATCGCCATTTCGTACATGTCACCGACCGCGTGAAGGTCGTGTTTTCTGAAGTCAAGGTGAAAGTTTGCTCAAAGTCACGAATCCGAAACACTATCCGCCCCACTACCTTCACCTGCAGCTTTCGTGGCCTAAAATAACCACTTCAAAGTAAACATTAACGAGTCTCTCTCTTTCAGTAACTGAAAATTCCTCTAGGTAAGAAGGGTGGACTTTAAGTTAACAACAAAAGGTATTTGGAATGGAATTTCGAAGATAACGTGCAGATGCAGCTGGTAAGAAGGTAATGGACAACAGAAGTAAACATCGACCTAACATTCTATCGAACCCTAGTCAGAGCATGCGCAAAAGATACAGAAAAGGCTCAGTAATTCGGACTAACAGAGCGAACGGA
The DNA here is from genome assembly GCF_048544385.1 of Mastigoproctus giganteus. NCBI lineage: Eukaryota > Metazoa > Arthropoda > Arachnida > Uropygi > Thelyphonidae > Mastigoproctus > Mastigoproctus giganteus. The sequence goes on from NC_143579.1 coordinate 231,957,822, forward strand.
TAGTCCAAATTAGGGAAAACAAGCATAATAGAACAATTTTTTAAGCGTAGTTCATAAAAATAAAATTCATAATTCAACAACAAATGTTCTTGAACTATTCAAATCTGTTTTGCATATAAAGGAATGCAATTAAACAAAAAAAAAACGAATAATACAATTTTTCAAACAGTTTCAATTAGCGTTAAACGTTAATTAATCACTTTTTTTTTTACAATATGCACAAGTCCGTCCCACAGATCACAGTCCTTGAATAAATCGAAAATTGCTAAATCACTATTTAAGTCACGTATGACATTGTGGTCATAAGCCACGATCCCAAAGAATTAGAGGAAAATCTTAATCAGTTATGCACAGTTACTAAGGATTTTGGACTAAAGATGAATATGGCTAAAACAAAAGTAATGATGAACAAGTATGCCACAGAAAGCGAAATAATGATTGAAGGAGCAGTAATTGAAAAAGTGGAGGCATATACTTATCTGGGACAAGTTATTAGCTGTAATAATGATAAATGGCTGGAAGTCAAGAGAAGAATAAATTTTGGATGGATAGCATTCAGGAAATATAGTCACATACTGAAGAGCAATATCCCAGTTTGTCTGAAACGTAAAATAATGAACCAATGTATACTCCCCACCATGACTTATGGAAGTGAAACTTGGGCACTCACCAAAAGAAGCTGAGAACTACACAGCGAAGAATGGAACGAATTATATTGGGAATCAGACTGTTAGATAAGAAGAGAAACACATGGATTAGGCAGCAAACTCTAGTAAAGGACATTCTCATCAAAAGTAAAGAACTAAAATGGTCTTGGGCAGAACACATAGCTCGAAGACATGATGACAGATGGACTAAGAAAATAACAGAATGGTACCCAAGAGGAGCTAGAAGAAAACCTGGAAGAAAAAAGGCGGAGATGGATAGATGAAATTCACGAGTTTTTGGGTAGTAAATGGATGGCCAGTGCTCAAAACAGAAGGAACTGGAAAGTTGCTGGAGAGGCCTTCATCCTGCAGTGGATTGAAAATGGCTGATGATGAGGATTGGTCTAAGGTTGACTCAAATGCTTGCAGTACAGTATTGTATCGCTTGACCACTCGGTACAGATGCCGTTCATGTATCAGACTGACTTCATCTTATAGCCATGTCCTTACATCCTTTTAGCCACTGCTGTGCAAAATATTCTGACGCCTTCATCTCTAAGTCCATCTACATGCTGGTAAAAGAGTGCGCGTTCACAAGCCGATTTTGGTGCAAAACTCTGGATACTCTCAAAAAAAAAAAAAAAAAAAAAACCGCCTAAGATCCTCCAATCTACGACAGCATTAAACCCAGTCCCCCGCAAACGAATTATGACCTCACTGTATAGTATGGAAGATTCAAAATTAACCCTTCACAGTACTATATCACTACAGTGTAGTGATACAGTTCTGCTCTTGGGTCCCTTCTTTCTTCCTGGTCGAGGCTATAGATCGAGAATTTCGATTCCACGGACATACTGACCATCCCAGCATATGCAATAATCCAGATATTCTTTTAATTAACCAAGTTTTCATCGAATTTCAAAAAGATAAAAACATTTTGGAGAGATTTTACAGCCTAACTTTCATGATGTGGAATTGTCGATGAAATGAATAGTTTTAATCCCAAAAGAACCTGTGATCGCTTAATGTTGTATCTGCGTGGGATATTCCTCCAAATCTGCTTTTAATTAAAAAAAAAAAAAAAAAAAAAAAGACTTCAAAAGAACAAATAATAAGCTATTAAAACGAGCACCCAAAAATTAAAAACACATTAACCGTTCCAGATCTTCTACCATTTAAGTCCATGCAGTTTTTTCCAGGATTTTATAATTACTACAGAAACCAGAGTCCTTGCAAAAGATAAACTGAACATGACACAGATTGAAGTGGTTACTATCACATTACGCGGATTTAACAAACCACGCACTCGCCTCGGAGCTACTAATTTATGTCATCCAAATGAAGCGTAGAGTTGCAGCATTCCTTCTACTCTTGCTCTCCAACTGAGTGGAACCACATAACAGAAAATAATAGCATTCCCCCAGCCCTACCCCAGCCACTGAACACCCACAGCACCGACCGGGCAGAAACGGATGTCCTTGAGCACTGGCCCTCCAACTCGATAAAGCTTTTCGATTACAACACCACGCACCAAAATAAAAATACATATAATGGAGATTCTGGCTGGGCTAGTTCAAGTTCTTCAGCTTTACCATTTCTATGCGAAGTAGTAGTATTAAGACAATTGTATACAAAACTACAGAAATAAAGAATCTTTACTGCAATTAGCAGCTTATGGCCTTTTAACAGCTAATTAATATTAAATTTTGTACTTCGTTTGAAAGAGAATCTTTATCGTAATTTCAGTATACAAAATTACCCTTCACAGCCATAAGGGGGAAGGTTCCATTGCTAAAAGGAATCGAACCCAGGCTTTTCTCACAGTGAAAGAGGGGAACCCACCAAGATACCCCGTAAGGTAAAGGACTTAAAGGAAGGTCAGGCTCAACGAAATTTTGTTGAGTCTGACCTTCCTCCGTATTCAAACTGGAAACCGCACTTGAGTTTCATCAAATGTTTGACTAAATAGGAAATTTAATTAAATCAATGATGACTAAACCACGTTTTATTTTTCTGATTTTTTTTAAAGAATTTGACTGTCACACGTGAGGTTTTATATAATCAAACTTTTCTTATTATGCTCCTTGCCTTAACTGTTATTAATAACACAAAACTGGTCTGTGCCACAGTGATTGATGGAGCTTCTTCATCCGGTGGTTTTCCCCAAGGGTTTCCCTTAGGACTGTAGTTTATTAACCTTAATGATTCATCTGAAATATATTATTTGGATATATCTAATTGGCCCAGTCGGAAAAATACAAGTTTACAAATCCAAGTCAGTAAATCGTATTAATCTCTCCAAAACCATGGTTAAATCATCAAATTCACAGAACTCTTTAACGAGCTAGAAACCACATGGAGATCTTATTTTTACCCAGCAAACTTTAATATTCTTAAGTGTGTTTTTATGCTTAATCAAATGGGGGGGGGGAGTTCCCTCTTCAACCCTAGTGACAGCAATTTTAACTTTACTTAGACAGCCCATTCTTCCAATTTCTGGATTTACATCATGAGGATACAACTAACCAAAATTTTACGAATCCGACTGTTGCTATCATGAGAGAGAGAGAGAGAGAGAGAGAGAGAGAGAGAGAGAGAGAGAGATGTACAAGCTGACGACTTGAATGTAATCCTTGGTAGGTGTTACAGCAATGTCGAAATACAGGTACGTGCTGTTTCCGATTGTAGTATTGCATACAATACGCCTTACACCGTATTGTATTCCTATCAATGTCGATATGGTTCAATCCTCATTTTTTCCTTACACCATCCTGACCCAGGTGACATAAAACTAAACCCTGACCTTGGAAGCCTGAATCGCATATGAGACAAAGTCTAAGTTAATTTAACTTAAATCAATATTTCCTTAGTGGTGCATCCAGGATTTCTATTTGGAAAGGGAAAACAGATTGAGAAAATTAATTTTTTTTTTTTTTTGAGATCGACTCTTTGGAGGAGGGGAATATCAGAAGAAACTCCCTATATTACATTTATTCCCTTCTTTCTTTTACATTTAATTTAAACAGTTTTGCTGTGAATTAATTATAACTGCATAGATATTTTATGATTATTATTTTTTCCACGAAGTATTTGATGTGATCCAGACTGCTTATATATCCCAGAAGACAAATTCGAAAAACGGGTAGGTCCTACGGAATATAAAAAAGATGACAGTCGAGTTTTTCATGTATGCACAGCACATGAATTATAATTTATTAGCTAATCAAGATGGCGCCAGCTCAACAGGAAGTGTAGGTGCATTTTATGGCCACCCGCACTGATGTAAACGCAGAGTACACGAAAAGATCGTAAGTTTAAAACCATTACCCAACTAAAGCAGATAAGCAGCATCATGTCACCACCCAGTGGGTATCATCAGTGGAAAATATTAAACATGAAGCACTTGTCCGATGTTGGCAACCACTTGCCTTTTCAGTTTGAAAAACAAGTTGAAATTCCAGCAATCCACTATTCATATTTTTTTGTCAGACTGTATTTCGTCATGTTTTTCAGATAGTTTTCTCTTCCAGGAGAAATATTTCTTACGTTAAAAGTGGTAATAAGTGGGTTCCATTTCTATGACCAGAAAGAATTCCATTCGCCCCTAGAAAGAGTTCAATGGAAATAGGTCCATAACCAATTTCCATTGAACGCTTTCTGGGGGCGAATTAATCCACTTGTATACCATCAACACAAAATATGAATAGAGAGGCAAAGCGCACCAGTTTCCAAGCCACCTTTCGACTTCTCTTACTTATTATAAAATGATTACTAATTTTTGATGCCTCTGTGTACGTAAATACAGGAGATCATACATGCAAGAAGATTCTTTTCCTGCAAGTATATTGCATTTCAAAAGCACGAAAAGTATGTTTTAAACATTCTGTCTCTCACCCTAAAGTAGGTTGTGCCACGAAAGCGCTGCACGTGGCAGATGTCACTTGCAGTCCAACTGTCACAAGGAAACAAAGAAACACGTCATCAACAGCTGCTAGTAAACTTAGGGGGGGGCGTGGAGCAGTTAAAACAGATAACCTATTCATATCTGAGATGATGTAACTGAATGACACAAATGACCAATTCCTTCATTACCAGTTCCATGTCATTAGGACTTAAACGATACGAGCTTGCCATCTAGTCTACTCAGAAATGATAATTACCGTATTTTCCAGACTATACGACACGCTTACTTTTCAGAAAATATAAAATGTATTTTTTTTATTATATACAATAAACTCCCGTTACAGAATTTGAGGGATTTTTTTTTTTTGGAGGCTGCACTCGTAAATTAACAGGTCAGTTAAATTAACTGAGCTGAAACTAAAGCTCACTACATATTTAGTAAACTGCTGTAACCATATAAGAGGGGAAAAGATTAACAAACCAACCGAAATAAATTAAATTGAACAATTAAAGCCTATTCTCGCCACGGGAACCCTCCAACCTCAAGCCATCCCCGAAGTTGGTTGGATACTGCTGCCTATATCACGTAAGAACTCTACAGAATTCCAACCCCGAAGACAAATGCTGACTTTCAAATAAGAAATTAACTAAAATCAAAGAAATAGGAAAGAATAGGGGAAATCACATGCATGATTTTAAATTTATAGATGTTAAACAAATGCATAGTGCTTCATAATCACAGATCATAAGAACAGAATAAAGCGCTATAAGCGGGAGTGTTATAACTAGAGTTGATGGTATACAAGTACAGGGTATATGCGAACACAAAATATCAGTGCACAACGAATTTACTCGTAGCAGAGTTACAAAAACTCTGCTAGTGTGTACATCGAACCATAAGACAGGGGGCTGATTTTAGGCAGAATTTTTCCAGGAAAAAAATGAGCGTCTTATGTTCCGAAAATACGGTAACTACAAAGGTTACTTTGTAGTTACGGTTAAAGATGCTCCGCTTTCCTGGTTTGGAAGCGTATTTTTCCCTTCAAAGAGGACTTATGCTGGACCATTACTAATCTAATCGTACTATAAAAAAAAGAAATATTATCATTCTTCGTCCTCAAATCAGGAATATCAAAGTTAAAACGCATTACAAAGATAAGAAACTGCACAATTCAATTACTGCTAGCAAATCTTAATTATTCAATTTTGTATATAAAATAACGTTCCAGATCCTATTCCAAACACCACTAACACATGTGGAAGCTGATTCAGACAGCAACTCTAGAACTACAGCCAGTCAGGTTCTGATAAAAATCCAAGGCCGTACGCCTCCCTTCTATTTATTATTATTAAACTTTCATTTTATTTTTTGCCAATTATGTTTTCCACTGTATTATTTCCCTGCACAAGTGCCTGTTTTGTCGATTACAACTACTACTTTCAGACAGTTATCAAGCACCATAAATTCATGATTAAAACCTTTTATCCACTCTTCAACAAGAGTAAACTCTTTAACAAAAAGGGACTGTGAAATGAAAGAAAGAAAGAGTTTAAAATTATCATTAAACTCAATACCCTCGGACGCCATTCCTGATTTGTCAATGATTTTCACAATAAGAGCAGTAGAGGGTATAACTCTCCATATAACAGCTCACGGATTCTTACCATCATTCTATATGTATCGGAAATCACACACCTAAGTTCCCACAGAAGTGATACTACATAAAAATAAATCTTCTATAGACAAGTCGGCGTCCATCAACCTCTATAAATGAGGACGGAGTTGTAAAAGTTTGGGAAACTGCTGAAAGAGATTACCATTTTACCCTCAGAATGATGGCTGATGAATTGAAATAAGACTATTGGTCAAATTCTGCAAGATTTAGGGCTAAGGAAGGTCTGTGCAAAATTTGTGGCGCACAGCCTCACGGATGAGCAGAAGCAACGAAGAGTGTCATCATGCAAAGACTTCATCAGGACTTGTCAAACAATTCAAATATTTTTTCGACTGTATTGTCACTGGAGATGGATGTTGGGCGTTTCAGTATGACCCAGAGACGAAGGGTCAGAGCACACATGGACTTTTCGTTTACAGTCTAGAATCAAGACGATGCGGATCGTGTTTATTCGACAAACAAGGTACGATTCACAAAGAATTTGTATCTGAAGGGGAGAGACTCAAGACTGTGTTCTACGTACATATGCTTCAAAGTCTAATGAAACGTATTACCGGATGAAGCTGCAATTTCGAGAGAAAAGCAGCTGGTTCTTGTTACAACAAAAACGCCCCGCCCATTCCGCACTTATTGTGAAGAAAACATGGCATTGTACTGATTAACCATCCATCCTACTCTCCCGATTAGTACCAACAGACTCCCTCTTTCCCAAGGTGAAATCTGCTTTCAAAGGAAAGGATACTAAGGACATAAAAACGTAACTGCCGAACTGAACATCCCCTCTTTGGACGTCTTCGCCAACTCTTTTCAGAAAGTTTTAGAACGGTGTAATAAGTGCATTCAATCAGGTGGCGATTACTTTGAATAAAAATAAAACTATTTTTGAGCTCCTTCACTTTGCGTTCTTTTTATTGCATCAGTCAGGGAATTTTATTGCCACACTTCGTATATGCCTTAAAAGGATAAAATTTTTCCAATGGTTCAATAGATGGTAACCGGAATAAATTCGTTTTTATTTCAGATAACCGGATGTGCCTCTTTTTACGCCTCTTTTGGATTCCTTGGGGGAGAAGGGGAGTAGCGTTTAATAGGAGCTGTTTTAACATTCCTTTCATGGTATGAGTTGCCAATCGCTTTCCTGAGCTGCTGTTTCCGCTGTTTCGTCAGAACTGAGTCACTCTTCGAGAAATCGAACCGAACACCATAAAATGAAAACAATTAAAAAACCTCTCCGCCATTATACAAATTTTATAAAACTTGCCATTGAGTATAATAAAAACAGAAAAATAAAGACAGTTTGAATGCTGAATAATATCCTTCAAAGAAATCCAACAATGCAAAAGAGCAATGGATACAAATTATAGGTCATGAAGGGAAACCACTCGGGTACTCAAACGCCAACTCACGTTCACTTTCATTCCAAAGGGTACATCCAATTATGACGTAGGTCTCATAAGTAAATAAATAATCCTCATTAATATTGTTTCTGTACAGTATACAGGGCAAAAATAATAAAAGTGCTCACCACGAACGACAAAGTGCAAAAGAATTACAGAAATAAATTATTGGCCCTACTCCAATCTAAATAATTCGTAAAGTACTCGTCCATTTGTTCATGACTGCATGACACCAGGATTCACTGTCAAGTGATTACATCACAGCTAGGTAACATTCAACAGGTTAGGAAAACTCTGTCCAGCACAATACATGATCTCACTCCAACTGAATATCTTCGGGATGAGTTGGATTTCTTTGAATAAAATTTGTTCGCAAATTCTGGTAAGACAAGATGATGTTCTATATGTGGTGGCGGCCCATCCTTGATCGAAATTAAGGGAACTGCTCATCATCCAGAACGATTAGTATCATAATGACTATATAATTCAGGGAAGCGGCCCTGCTGTGCTTCTGTTATTAAAAAAAAGGGGGGGGAAGGGGGGATTTTATCGCTCATACCTTCCCTGTCGCCAAAAAGTAGCTATCCTGTTTCGCTTTGAACTTTACCAAACTATCCGCCGTGACCATGGTAACAGGCAATTTATCCCAATGATCTACAACACGCTGCCTGAAAGTAAACTTCATAAGAGTCTTCTCTAACTCGCCAAAATTTTTGGTTTGGGCCCCTGGTTCTTCGACAAGTGAAAATATGATTCCCCTCACTCGTTTCACTGGTTCATTTCAGGGCTTTTCGAACTTTTTCTTCTAGAACCTCCATGTCTTTCTTCTAGACCTGAATACAATATTCTAAATAGGGTGCCACCAATTTCTTATATAAAAGGGACAATGCCATCCTTTTCCCTAATCGCAAAGGGCATATGTATCTTAATCCTGAACCACCTTTAACTCCACTCCCCGTAGTTTATAACTAACTCCTGGATTTCTGTTCCCCAGGTGTTAAACTTCACTTGCCATTTTTCACACTACATGTACAACCGATCTAAGTCATACTGAAGCAAAATGGTCTTATTCTGGTTGTTACTTACCCTTTGTACCTTTAATCAACAACACACTCACAACTTTCCCAGCACTCCCCTATTAATATCAATACCAATACTGATCCCTTCAAGATTCTCACTTGCTCGTCCACCTTGAGGAATGTTCACCTGTGACTACTGTTGTTATAGGCACATCAGAAACCTAGGCCATATTTCGCGTATATAATATGCGTGTAAATTGCGTGGCCGATTTGTTGTTTGCTGGATGAAAAACCCGAGTTTCCAGGAGAAAAACCGCGCTACTCGTCTGAGACAGACTGATTCAGCCACGTTGTGAAAAAGACCCATAACAATTTCTCGGGTCATTGACGGGATTCGAACGAGAGTCTTTTCCACACAGTGTGGGTAGGATGGTGATTATACCAACTTTCCTACCCACGAGAACAGGACTACCGTCCCCTATGTTTTAGAGCCCTTGGTCAAAAGTTCTTACCAGTAATTTAAATTTTCTCCAGTTCATTTACATTTCCTTCAACTTTACTGAAGTCGAGTAATGTCGAAGTTGTTTCTTGCACCCAACTGGTTTATGACTTTGTCATAAGATTTAACTAGGTTGGTCAGGTAAGACTTCCCATTCACTGACCATGCTGTGTTCCATTAAGGATACCATTCTTAACGAAATGATCCTGTATTATATATCCTTGACTGCACACTCGACTATCTTTCCAACAACGAAGTCAAACTTACTAGTCTTTCGCACCTCCTTTGTGAATTAGGAAGCACTTCTCCAGTCCTGGAGGATCGTCCTGCGTTCTAATGATGATCTCATTAACCTTAATGGGATGATGAATTCACATGCAGTCTTTTTCAGTATAAAAAAAAAAAAAAGGTACACCGTCAACTTCGCTCAAGCTCTCGTGGGTAACACAGTTGGTATAATCACGTCCTCCCCACACAGGGTGGAAAAGACCTGATGAAAAATCGCATGCCATCGTGGGTAGTACAGTGGTAGAATCGCCGTCCTCACCACACCTGGTGGAAAAGACCCGAGTTAGAATCCAGTCAATGAAGTGAGGAATTTTTATGGGCCTTTTCACAATGTGGCTGAGTTAGTCGGTCTCAGGGGAGGTAGCATGGTTTTTTCTCCCGGGAACTCGGCTTTACGCTCAGCAAACAGGTAATAGACCATAGAACACACGCAATTTGCAGACAGTATATACGCAGCAATATGGCCTTAGTCGCTGATGCTCCTAAAATTCTACTACACCAACATCAGTTTATTTGTTTCATATACGTTTATATTATTCATAATATCTGTATCTCGAAATAATCCTTAACTATCCAATGCTCTTTTTTCATTTGCTCAATTAAACTTAACCTATCTTGTCATTCACTTTAGAATCTTTCTTTTGCGGAAGTTCTTCTCCAAATAAATCCCCTGAATATTTCCCATAATGAAGTCGCATCCAACAGCGTACAGTTGTCTCCAGTTACCAAGAACTCCAAAAATACCCTAACCCACCATAGTCTCCTCTACTAAAATTGAAGCCCTGATCTTTTTCTTGGATCATAAAGCTCTTTGGGCACTACCCATTTCATGACATTGTAATCACTATCCGCTATTAGTTCCTGCACTCTCACACTTTGGAAGTAGTTTGGATCCTTGGTGAGAACAAAGTCGGTAATTAAACTTATCCGATTATGGCAACAAAATCGGTCAAGTTCAATCTGAATTCTTTTCACATTAGAGAGTTACTTTATTTTGTTATTTTTTTAGGCAGTTGTTGGGTTTTTAGGCGCATCAGCAACTTAGGCTATATTGCACCGTGTATAATATGTCTGTAAAAACTGCGTGTGTTCCATGGTCGATTTGCTAATTGCTGGACGAAACACCCGCGTTTCCGGGAGAAAAAACCATGCTACCCTCGTCTGAGACAAATAACTCCAACATAATGTTCCTACAAAGCATACAAATTGGACAATCGGCTTCATTGCGGATCAACTCACTCAGGCGTGGTTTACATCTCAACACTGCAAACTAACGGCCACACGAAGCAGACGACAGATAAATAACAGACCAGACAAACGCTTCTCGTTACCCAAGCCATTATAAAAAGTTTCTCCCATATATTTATTTGTAATCAAGGTGTTATTCGATGCTCAATCAGTTGGCAACAATGACTCAGCCTACGAGGAATCAGTGCATCGGGTCTCTAAAACAAACAAGTAAAAAAAAAAAAAAAAAAATTCTGCTCATTGCCAAGAGACTGTTTTTTTGGCTTGAAAACAGGTGTTAAATTCCTCATGTCATCAACAGTATTAGAATCCAAATATTTCGAAACAGATGCAAAATGCCAAACCATTACCTTATTACTCTCATCTATATTACACACACCATATCTTTTCCACTGACGAAACAACTTGCCTTGATGAACCAGTCGAGAGAAATCAGTAAAGACCATTCATTCAATCAAATACGGTTACTACGAAAGGTAAAGGGTATGCATTTCAATGGAGGAACCCTGAAACCAGCAAAGCCACAGTTTACAAACAACCTACAATAAGGTAACAAAAAAAAAAAACAAGGTTTATAGCTCAATGAGGAAGGATTGTATATTCGGGTGTGTTTCAATCACACAGAACGCAGTCTCCCACGGATGAAAAGATACCTTGCTGTAATTGATATGGAAAAATCCCCCCCCCCCTGCATCACTGTGGGCGTCACGGTGAATGAACGTGGAGCCATGCGCAACTGATAAAAAGGAAAAAACAAGATTCGATTCTCAACACGCTTCGCTGGCTGCTGCCGAGTTGTTAATCTCAGGCAACTCTACTAAGTGGTTACTCCCGAAAAAAGATACATGCCGCTTTCGAGTAGGTTATAAAAATAAACTGATGGAAAACAGTTACATTAAACGCTCAGGTCCAAATGCCAACTTTTACCAGTTTCTTATAAGCTACACTTATAAGAAAATAGTGCTTAAGTAGGGGAGGGGTGGAAGTATGACAAATAAAGGATTTCATAAATTACAGAATTACACTTACTGGTCAAGGGACTTGAAACCAGAATGTCAAATGCTAGATTCCAATTAGAAAGGTACTACTGACCCTTAATATTGTATCCAATTTCTGTAACTGTAACCAGGGAAGAACGATTTTTTGTAGTGCTAGTTATTAAACAAAATCGCAGAAGAAATCAAAATGTAATGTACACTTTATTAGATACAGTAATGCGAGGCCTTACCTATCTCTTAGAACACCATGGACTCAACGAGGTGTTGAGAGATGCTGGCTCACTATGTTCACTGAATTGCTTTCCCACAGCTGTTACTAATTGGATGGTTGCGGATCTTTACTATGAAAAGCTCCTTTCACCTCATCCAACAAGTGATCAATTAGATTGGGATTCGGTGACTGGAAAAGCCATCTTAGTAAGCTGAGTTCACACGTTCCTAGACCCAGTTCCGTACAATTCTGGCCTTGTGACGTGTCACAATCCTTTTGGAAGAACCCATTCGCAGACAGTTATCATTCAGTCACGAAGGGATGCGCCTAGTCGGAAAGGATTTCCAGATACCAGTGAAGCAACAACGGAATGCCAGAATGGCGATGTGAGAGACGAATATATTCCCCGCATCAGCATTACTGTTAAAACTCGGGCCCCTAGACTCATGCTATTTTTGCCATTCTCTGGTCCTCCTAGAATATGGCAAACACTACCTTCTTGATTATTTGCTAAAAGGAGTGGAACCCAGTTCCGTAGTCGGCAACAAGACCCCCATCCGTGATAAGTTACGACGATATGCGTTCTAAAATGCTTCACTGATTACCATTCTTGTACTGTTTTGTTATTTGACATGCTGTATCCGTTCTGTTAACCTGCACAAGTCTTGTCATCCTACATTGACCTCTGACATCAAAAAACTGTTTCCGACCACAGGACCGCCGTTGGGTAATTGTTACTGTATTTGGTTATTGGACCAATCACTAAACACCTAGCACACGCTTCTTGATTAGACCGGGGTTCGAGCCCGTCACCACCAAATACGGAGGATGTGGAAAGGTCAAGGGAATGACCACCGCATATCCCGGAGCAATATGGCCTTAGTTGCTAATGCTCCTAAAAACCAAATAACAACAATAACTAAACACCTAAGATAGTCGTACACGAAAACTTTAGCAGGGTTACGTTTCCGAGAACTTCATACCGGACCCAGCTACTATGTCACTTAACTCATTCGTTTTGTCCCTTCGCAGAAGGAATATCACACATACACCAGGAGGGGGCAACAAGAATATGGCGATGGTGGTCCTGGCCGCAGGAGTCGAATACAGTATAAATTTGATAGTCGTTACTATTACAACCAATTATAAATAGCCTGTCGCTCTCATGTAAAGAGTATCATTTTATCGATAATAATTTTATATTTTAATTGATTTTATGATAATCAAAGGCACATTTCAGATATGTGGCCAGAGATATCAAAAATTTGCCTTTTTTCCAAATTCCTAAGAATGCTTCTGCATACAGTATCCCTACCAGCAGGATTCGCTGGTCTCCAGTTTATTAGAGCCAGGATTTTCACCTGCTCGTACCCCGATTTCGGCTTCCTGAGCACAGGAACTGCTGGCATCCACTGGTATTAACGCTATCTCCAGTGAATGCGGGATTCTTTGTGGTCTTGACCACCAAATAAGAGATTGTTGCACCCATAGGACTTGCTCTTCTTCTTATGGGTACTGAACATACCACATTTATTACAGTGAGTGCATAGTTGTGGCCCGCCTCTTCGTGGCGTGGCCGAGTATCCTGGTAGCTAAGTGGCCAAAAATAACTAAACACACACACTGCACAACACTCATTTGTGGTCATTGTACAGAGTTTTGTATATCCATCACAGAGAACCATGACTGAGTTGAACTAAGGTTTAGGGACCGCCTTACATAAGACAACACATGTCCATATGTCTGCCCCCATGATTTAGTATTAGTATAGTCATATAGTGCAAGGAAGTCACAGGCTTTTGCAGGTTACCTTTGAATTTCTTCATACTGTGAGCCTCAACTATCTGTGGAAGTAACTTGTTTCCGTAGTCGACAACTCGCTGGCTAAAAGAAAACTTCCTGCAATCTAGCGTAAACCTCTTCCCCTGGAATTTGAATTTATAGCCTCTCGGTCCGGAATTCTTTATATTTATGAGGCATGGCAATAAAGTTCTCAGACTTCTGCTGTCGTGGTCATGTTCGATAAATTTGAAAATAAACGGAAGTGGCATATTGTAGCTCAAACTTGCTCCAAAGAAATTGTGGCACACAGATTGTTCAGTAGGTTGAGGTTGCAAGTAACAACCACTTTCGTCAGCAGCTTTAATGTTCGGTGTCACGATTTTGCAATTGGCCCAAAGAACAAATATCGAATTTTGCTTTAAACTGGGAAAATCTGCAACAGAAACATTTACAACAACAGAAATTTCTATGGTGATGAAACGCTAAGTCGTACCACTGTGTTTGAATAATATAAGCGGTTCAAAGAACGGACATCAGAATGTTCGCGATGAACCAAGAATCGGGCATCCATCAACCTCTCGAAATGAGGACAGGTTTGGAAATTGTGGGAAGGTTCGACGTTGGATCTACAGAATGCATCAAATTCTGCATGAAGATTTAGGGCAAACGGAAGGTCTGTAAAAAATTTAAGACGCTCAGCCTCATAGATTGGCAGAAGCAACGAAGAGTGGCATCACGAGAAGCCTTCATCCAAACTTTAAGATAATCCTAATAGCCTCTACTGTACTGTCACTGGAAATGAGTGTTGAGTGTTTCAGTACAACTCAGAGACGAAGAGTCAGGGCATATAGTGGGGCTCAAAATCAACAGTAATGCCCAACAGTTTCGTTTACAGAAACTCAGGATCACGACGATGTGATTCAAAAGGAATTTGTACCGGAGGGTTAGAGAGCTAATGCTGACTTTTACGTACGGGAGCTTCAAAGACTACTGAAGCGTATTTTTCGGGCGAGGTTCAGTTTCGAAGGAAAGGCAGCTGGTTCTTGCTGCTGGGCAATGCACCCGCTCATTCCACACTTGTAAAGACATTTCTGACGAAACATGGAATTGTACAGATCAACCATCCACTCTACTCTCCCGATCTAACACCAGCTGACGGCTTCCTTTTTTCCAAGGTGAAAACTGTGCTGAAAAGAAAGATTTAAGGATGCCGAGGCCATAAGGAAAAATGTAATCGCCGGACTGAACAATATCTCTTTGGACTCCTTCAACGACTCTCTTCAGAACTTTTAGAACGGTGCAATAAGTGCATTCAATCAGGTTGCGATTAGTTTGAATAAAAGTAAAACCATTTTTCAGCTCCTTCACTTGGTGTTCTTTTCATTGCACCAGTCCAGAACTTTATTGCCACACCTGGTATATATCGCAGAGTACGGATACGTGTTGTTATTGAAAAGGGATTCATTATATGAGAGGGGGAAGGGTTCCTGATGAAGTGGACATTCACTATAGCAATGCTTGTAAAATGAACACTTAAAAGTGAAAATACTGACACCAGCTTTCTTCTATTCCATTTACAGAAAATAATGGACGTTTAAAAGGGGGTTTACCTCATTTATCTTGAAGGCTTCATCGGGGATGAAGTGCTCCAAAAGCTCTTTATACCATAAATGGTTCACCAATGAGTTATGTACTGAAACGCTCCTTGCTGGTCACCTCAAATGCTTTCATGCCAAATACTTTCAAACGTGCCCTCAATACATCACGTCATGTAATCTGTTTGATTGACAACTTTCCCGTTAACCCACACTGGGTAAATATCCACTCAAGAAAGAAAAACAGGATGAATCTGATCAAGAAAATTAAACGGATAGACAACTTGGAGTGGTTACAATGTTAAAATACCTATACAATTGAAGTGCATGGTACATTCTGACTACATTACAGAGAAAAACATGGATATCAACTTCCCCCAAAGTTGAAGTAAAAATAAAGTTTCAAAAATATTAACAATTTAGATAACATGCTTAATAGTTTACTGGTCTACTTCACGCTACAAAAGGTCAGTTACACCAAAAAACATAATAACCGAGATAATTTATGCATAAAGCATATTTAAATGCATACATACATTCATTTATTTATGGAGAAATGTTTTTATGTATTGCACGCTTGTAAAAACCCTGCTGTTAGCAAAACGTGCAACCCAATTAACTGCTAAAATAAAAGAAAACAGGTTTGTACATTCGCTGGTAGAATGCAAGCTAAAGATGACTTTAATTAATGCACGATGTGCAAATGAACTAGAACGTCAAAGAACATTACGAAATGAAGTGTGACTCACAGGTGCCTACAGGAAATACAACGGTAGGAATTATTGTGAAATCATTGCAAAATACGACACTGCAAAGTGCTGCTGAAATAACTAATCCAACTGGAAAAATAACCTGATGTTAGTGGATGGTATTTTGGCCCCAATGGCTGCCAGAGCAGCCCAGTTATAATGAAATAAAACAGAACTTTAATTACTTTCAGTTCCTACCAAATGATACAAACTTTCTACCAAACGACACGAAAGGAAACCTGTAACCGGAAGTAGCTACTCAGAAAAATGGAGGCACTTCCTCTGAGGAAGTTATGAAGCAAAGAGGAAACTTACTCTTACTAGCCCTTGTGAAAAAGAAAAATGAACGTGGATATAGGTAAATATGTAGGGCTGAGAGGGAGAGATTTTCCCCTCTGTATATCCTGAAATTTAACATTCATCACTGCAGCCACACCTAGAACTGTAGGCGGAATACGTGTGTCATTCATCCATACAATTTCCAGAACACACCCAATAGTACAATGTTTTCCAAATGGCTTTCGAGTCCCAACTGTGCACAACATGAATGAATTTAAAATAAGAGTTCATCCAATTATAATAACGTGATCAACAAAAATGAAAGTTACGTTAGAGTACACACAGTAGAATACATTAGAGATTATATAAAATTAGCACAAGTAATGAAGAATTCCAATTTCAGGACTTGCAGCAAGGTGCGGTTTCTCACTCAAATAAATAAAATACAAGGTGCGGCTAAAATGAAACGAGAATCATTGCTTAGCAACGCCTTACTACTGCGCATGCCAACAACATCATATGGTGCTGTATCTTGTTTTTTCCTGTGCAGATCAGTTTGTTTCGTTGCAATCAGTTAAGTTTTGGTTGAACTGTGCCCCTCTAAGTGAATCAGGGTTTTGACTCTTCGGGGGGGAAATGGTGATCGTAATTGAGCAAAGAATTGTTATTAAATTTTTAATGAAACTTGGTAAAAATTGGGCAGAAACGTTGGAGATGTTATGGAAAGTGTATGGTGTTGAAACCATGAGTCATCCACGTGTGTACGAATGGCACAAACTGTTCAGAGAGGGATGGAAGTTGACCTTGGTTCAATTCCACGTTCACGAGGAAATGAACCAAGGTCAACTGAAACAGGCATACTACTGTACTAACGGGTTTACCACTCGGCTAAATATGAAAATCTTCCCAGATGTAGTGAACCAAGGAAAGTTAAAATAAAGTTACAAGAAGCCATTCTACTTAAGGTCAACTCAGATTTTCCAATAAACTAAACATACCAGAACTCTTAAAGCATATTGGATTCAAGCCATGTGCTTGAATACAATGTGCAAGATATCAAAGAGTTAACTTTTATGAGAGTATGGAAATGCACGTTTCGTGCAAAGAGCGACAATGTTAAATGAACATGTTAATCGCCATAACTGTGCAACTCAAGAATAGGAAGAAATACCATGAGAGAGAGATCGAACTTTTTTCGATGGTACAGCTACTACAGACTTAAGCATGTCAAATGATGTTAGCTATCCACAATCTCAAAGAAAATAAGATATCTACACGAAGGATCCAGTGATAAGTGACAGGCCGTTCTGGACTTAAACAATGCCACAGAAGTCACCATATTTAACAACCCCCCATGACTGTCTAAAAAATAAGTGTACTGAGGTGTACATTGAGGAATCCAGGTAACCCTATGTACTCAAGTTTACAAAAATCTTGGAGGTGGGGGGAGAGAATTGCAATGTACCGAGACTAATGACCCACCGCATTACGACAGAGTTAAATCGATCAATGCCTGCATCAGAATATTATGATTCCTTCCTGAGGGTATAATTATTTTAATTGGGCACTCGATTTATTAACACATTTTAGGTTTCGTTTCCGCTCCTCAATTAACTTTCTTTGGACCAAATGAGGCAGCTGATAGTGTGGACACTTCCAACATCTCTAACGCTTGTAAAATGTATATACTCGTGTGTGTGTGTGTGTGTGTGTGTGTGTGTGTGTGTAGAGGTATCCACACTACACTGTTTTACTAAGAATTATCAACTTTCCCATTTTTGGCCTGAAGAAGGGCTCCAGAAAGACTTGAAACGTAACCTAAATTGTCTTTGTAAATTAAGAGTATTGGGTCAATGGTTTTATGGCTTCTAGCATGTTCCAAAAAAAAAAAAAAAAGTTACCAACGCAGTGGTTTTGTGTCCCCTCATTTAAATACTTATTTATTTTTAATATATAAAAATACTAAAACAAGTCACTTTATCTGGGAAGCCCGGCTAATACAATAACTTATAAACCATTGCGTACGCAAACAGCAGCTGCACTGCTTTCAATTTGTTCTATGGCACCCATTTTGACAGATTTACGATCAAAATTATTTGCTCTTTGCTGTGAGAACACATCGTATGTCACATTTACTGGAATACTGTTTATATTCCCTGACAATCATTTATTGGGCGAGAAGAATTTTCCTTTTTAGGTATGTTTAGTCACAGTTCACAAGCAATTTTAGCGTTTTATGTTCGTCTAACTGTACCTACAGAACTTAGTCTTTGTGTGGAAAAGTTTAAAATATGTTTTTAAATTATGCCATCACTAGTTTTCGCAATTTTTATATCTGCATGTGCACTACATTACCAAAAGGTGTACGAACAACATGGGATTTGAGAAATTGTCTCTGTGAAGTTATACAGAAATTCTGTAAAACGGGCCTTACGTGTATGCTGTTTATGTCAGGCCTCTTCGCCACCAGGGTGCAGCCATCACGTGGACAGATTCAGATGTCTAGTATCGTTTTTGCAGGCTCCAGGGTTCTTTCCCCCCCATTCTCCGCTGAGTCCTCTGTACTGGGCATAGCCCAACCCGTTACTTCCTGCCAACAACTGAACATGTTCTACAGTTGGCCAGACCCAACAGGCGTAAAGCAGCCAGGGTACACCAGGTCTAGCGTCCCCTGACCCCCATCTCTAGCCGCGTGGAGGCACGCCTGGTTCTACAATCGATGACTCTTTACTGGGGGCCCAAGTAGTAAGTGAAAGGAGTTGGTGATAGTGGGGGAAGTTTGCATGTTTGGGTGGAGGGATAAGAGGACAATAAGTTGGGAATGGGAGAAGGCATTCCTAAAAAATTAAGTGATGATAGTAGTAATAAATTACAGTGATGGACAGCGAGTCGATCCCACCCTGGAAAGGGGTCAGCAAGTCCACCTAGTGGTAGGTCCCCCGGAGGGAGGTTGATGCATCACCTGGACAACTGCTACCCGGTGCATCCCCCCAGACAGCACGTGCCAACCGTCATTCACGTCGACTGTCTACCACTAGAGATGTCTTTGTCATGTCACGACAGATGGTTGTGTCCCTCTTCGGACCATTTCAGCCACACCTTCACTAGAACAGCCTACAATGCCTGCAGTTGCCGAGATGCTAGCCAGCCTTCTTAGCGCCGCAAAACATTCCCAGTTCAAATTCAGTCATGTCTTTCCGTTTCCACATTGTTCGAGCATCGTACTGACAGGCAGTACCCGTTCCGTTAGTATATATGCTGCTCTAATCGCGACATCACTCCTAAGTGCTGTGAAATGCGTCCAATCGTGGAGACAGGGGTGGTCATAATGTTTTGGCTCATAAGTGCATATATATTTTGCCGGTTTCATGTAACTTATTTAAGTGTGTTTACGAGGCGTTTATACTAGTATGATAATCTACAAAGCAAGAGGTATGGCCATGGAAAAAGTAGAGCACAGTTCCGTTATCCTCTTCCTGTTTCTTTAAGGGAGAAACAAAACAAAGTTTCATAAAAAGATGAATGCAGTATGTGGGGATGATTGCCCATCGTATAGTGTTATCACAAAGTGACAGAAGCAGTTCAAGTGGACAACACTGCTCAGAATGCACAATGCGAACGTGGAGGAATCGACCTGTCTGATTACTGGCTCTGAAAAACACGTGAAAACAAGCTTTGCATGCTTCGATTCTAGAGGATGCAAATGTGCACAGCAAACACAAATTTAGGTTCTTAGGAACACGAATTTTAGGAAGCTTTGAGTTGTTTTGCGACACCTAAAAATTCGCATACTCCAAACCCTAACATAACGTAATACTAAACTAGGAGGAGGAACTTTTGTTTCTATACTGAAATTGCTCTGTCGTATACAACCATAACTAGTTCGAGCTTTAAGGACGAATGTGGGAATGCCCGAAAGCGATTTAATAATCGACTCAAGTACCGCAATGCGACATATCGTTTAAGACACGTGGCCTTTGTCTCGTCACTTCAATGAGAAAGCAGGTGTTATCAGCATAAAACTACTGACCAAGTTATTTCCTGTATGCTACCAAAGACACGGAATGTAAGCGCTGCAATTTATATCCTAAGACGAAACAACTGAATAATAAAAGAAAAACTACACTGTCGATGTGCTTCATCAGCTGTCTGAATCGCGAAAGAGGAGCTGTCACAGGTTAAGACCTTTCGCTCTCCCTCACCACGAACGCCCTTCCCGTTAGGGTCAATGCTCTGGACACGATTCTATCTTCTTAAAACAGTCTAGTGAGGCGGGTCGATAAGACAGAAATAAATAGCTTCGCGGGGCACAGCTACCGATGAATCACATTCGAACTGCACTGAAAGTAATCCACGGATTAAAAAACAAGAAGAATTGCGCTGGAGATTTAGATAAGCCACTGTGAATAGCATCACTAGGTTTCGTAGTCAGTTAGTAAAAAAAAAAAACATCTATGAAAAACGGGGAGGGGAATTCAGATGAAAAAAAAAAAAAAAAAAAAGCTCCTGAAAAGTGATATTTGAGTTGGAGCGATCTTATATAACAGAAAATGCAACAAAACAACTTAAAATCCTTACTGGAGGCAACCAGTAATTAATAATTCTGTCTAAAAGAAAACTTCGTACAATCTGGCCTAAACCTGTTCCCCTGTAATTTGAATTTATTGCTCCCTAGTTCTGGAATTCTTCATAACAGTAAAAATTCCGCCTTCATTCGTTTTACTAATCCTTCTCACAGCATTATAAACCTCAATCAGGTTGCCTCTAAGGTGCCTGGTTGATAACCTCTGTAGCCCACATAATCCAAGTATTTCCTCGTACGATTGCCCTTTCGCAGACCTCACATTGCGAGTTGTCCATCTTTGAACCATTCTAATATCCTTTTTCAGATGAGGTCTCCATACTTAGACAGCGTTCCAAAGCGGTGTTACAATTGCCTTATACAGTGGGATTATGACCTCCCTTTCTCTACAGGATATTGTTAGATAAATCACTGATAGGACACAATGGGCTTTCCTGGCCGCCTGTTTATACTGCCCAGTGAAATATATATCTACCCATATCGTAACTCCTAGATCTATTTTTCCCTCTGCTGGTTGTAATTCAAGTGGAATTTCGGGGTTACTATTCCATATACTGTTCCAATTACAAAAAAAACAGTTGGCAAAACAATAAGAAGAAAGCTTGTTTGGAAGACCGTTATGCCAAACACGATCGAAAGCCTTTGAGATGTCAAGAGCAACTGCTTGTGTTTCACCGAACTTTTCCATTGAATTTGTCCATAAATGAGTAACATAAGCCAGAATATCACCAGTGGATCGACACTGACATAATCCATACTGGCGATTGTTGATCAGACAGAATGTTTCTAGGTAGTTTAAGAATTGGTGGTTAATTGATTTCTCTATTACTTTAGAAAGAGTAGAAGTAATTGCAATGGGATGATAATTGGATGGGAGGGATTTGTCACCCTTTTTAGGAACTGGCTGGATATGAGCAAATTTCCAAGCAGAAGGAAAAACACCTTTGGAATAAGAAAGTGAAAAAAGGCGGCAAAGAACAGGAATAAGTTCAGGAGCACATGTTTTGAGAACAAGTGGAGAAATACCATCAGGACCTGGAGCTTTCTTAGCATCAAGATTGGCCAAAATCCTTCTGACATCCTTTTGACAGAAGACCACAGGAGGCATTGAATGGAGCGTGTTGGGAATAGTTGGAGGTGTTCTACCAAGATCATTAATACACGAGTTGGAAGAGAAATGTTATGCTACCAGGTCAGCTTTATCCTTGGCTGAAGTGACAACAGAACCATCTGGTTTTGACAGAAGTGAGAGCAGAGATGGGCAAAAGTTGAGGCCAATAGCATGGCAAGAGACCAGAATGCTCGGCTACCATTAGGGCAAGAAGCAAATTTTGCTACTCTTAGCCTTGTTTAAAATCTAGTTGGAACTGATTACTGACTGCTTTATAATTGTTGCGAGCTTTGGTGTAGGCAGAAAATGAAACTGAAGAATTGGAAACAAGCCAATTAAGATATGCAACATTCTTCTCTTGAACAGCCTTAGCACATTTATTGGAAAACCAAGGTTTAGATAAAGATTTTAAGGAAGGTGGAGTGTGGAACAAAGGATTCCATTCCTACAAGAATAATTTCACTGACACGATCTAAGCAAACGTTGACATCAGAAGTTTTGAAACAGTAATCCAACCAAGGAAAAGAAGAAAAGAAAACTCGCAGGTGATCCCATTTTGCATTCTTGTAATGCCAAACAACACGAAGTTGGGAATAGCAATGAGATAAAAGCTCCATTGGAGAAGAGACAATCACCAAGTTGTGATCTGAAGTGCCTAAAGGGCCTCTCATTTCAACCGTATACTTAGAAGGGTTGTTTGTGAGAAAAAGATCAAGCGTGTTGGCTGTATGGTTAGGATTGTCCGGTATTCTTTTAGGTAAATGAACAATCTGTGCAAGGTCATTAGAAATTGCAAAAGCCTCAGCATCTCGACCAGCTGGGTCGGTGTGACTAGAAAACGGAAGCCAGCTGGAGTTGTGATGCTCCTAAAACCCAGTAACATGTTGCCATTTAAATAATTCTTTGCGCAGTGAATTATTGATAAAAACAACTTACATCATTGTCCAGTTTTTTTGTTTTTTTTTTCATACCTCCTTTCTCCGATTTAAAAATGAGAAGAAACGAAGTTGTTCTATGGTCATTAGCAGCATTTCTTTGAATTCATTTTTCTCCTAAGTTCAATTAACAAATGGATCAGCGAAGTATGTTCTCTTCAAAACCATGCTTGAAGCCATACAAAGTACAATATAGGTGCTAACAGGGTAACATGTGCTGTCAAAACATCATTTTAAGTAGGTCATATGTTTCTATGACAAGCGACTTGCACTACACGACTTAATGTTGTATATTATTATGTAAAGATGGGATTATTTCGTGATATAGAACAGAGCTGTTTGGCGTAACGTCAAGGCAGGTCGGGAGTCAATGTACTATGCGCGTAGATTTCAAGCTCATCAATTAACGGGATGAAAAACTTAATTTTCCACAGGAGACAAATTAACTGTCTCGATTTAAAAACAAACAAAAAATCATAAACTTTTGAGCATCTAGCTTTTTTCCCCTCAATTTCTTGGCAAAAACGGAAATAAAGTAGGCTGGCAAATACAGCACAGAATAAATACGATTCTTATTATAAATACAGTTCCTTACCGAAATATGTACCTATGTGATTACTACTCATGAATCTGGAACGAATCTCTGTATCGAATTTTCCCCCTTGGGATTACAATACTTTCCGAATTTATGAACTGGAATTTGACACCAGAAAAATGATTTAACAATGTGCGTAGAGTCATTTTAATTTAAGGCCAGGGGCAAGTGCTCCATTTGTCCCCTTGGCCCACTCTAGCATTTATGTTTGTGTTGTTGTTGTAATAGGGTTTTAGCAGCATCAGCGACTAAGCCATGTTGCACAATATATACTGTCTGTAAATTGAGTGGGTTCTGTGGTTGCTTTTCTGTTTGCTGGACGCAAAACCATGCTAGCCTTGCCTGAGACCGACTAACTCAGCCACGTTGTGAAAAAGGCCCATAAATTCTCCACGTCATCGACGGGACTCGGGTCTTTTCCACCAGGTGTGGGGAGGACGGCGATCCTACAAACTGTGCTACCCACGAGGGCATCTACTATAACAAAATTTATTTCCAAAGTTTGTGTTTCGATAACTCAGATTAATTAATATAATTCAAAAAGTTAACCCGAAAACATAACTCAGATTAATTAATGTCTGTGTATAAATCGACATTAATTAAACAACGCAAGGAAATTACAATAGCTTCCTTGCTTTATTTATCCAAATCGGAACTGTTTAGTGTACAGGAAAAGGACGCGGTAAAAATGGACTGACAAAATTGAACTACAACATACCTCTTCCGTTTGTTTTCAAACTCGTCGAACTGACGAGTTTGAAAATAAACGGAAGAGTTATGCTGTAGCTCAACCTTCTTCCAACAGATGGTGGCATAGAGATTATCCAGTAGGCTGACGGGTTGCAAATAACAACCAATTTCGTTAATGGTGTTAACGGCAATGGATTATCAAATTTTGCTTTAAACTGGGAAAATCTGCAACAACATATGAAATGTTAAAACTGTTTATGGTGATTAAATGTTAAGTAGTACTAGAGTGTTTGAATGATGCAAGCGGTTAAAAGATGGATATGAGGTGGCAGGAATGAGCCAAGATGTGAGCGCCTGTCAACCCCTCGCAATGAACACAGTTAAATAAGTTCGGGAAATTGTGGCAAGACGTCATCTTACCTACGATATGAATGATGCCTGATGAGTAAGATATGAATAAAGTGATCTGTCGAATTCTGCATGAAGAATTAAGGAAGAGGAAGGTCTGTGCAAAATTTGTGCCACACAGCTTCAAGAATAAGCAGAAGCAACAAAGTGTCTTCATGCGAAGACTTCATCCAGGCTTGTCAAGCCTATCTTCGACTGTACTCTCATTGGAGATAAGCGTTGGGTGTATAAGTACGACCCAAAGACGAAACGTCAGAGCATGCAGCGGACTTCAAAACCATCACAGAAGTCCAGAATCAAGATGACACTGATCGCGTTTTTCGACAACCAGTGTGTGTAATTCACAAGGAATTTGTATCTGAACGGGAGAGAGTTAATACTGCGTTCTACGTACAGACACTTCAAAGACTATTGAAATGGATTTCCCGGGTGAGGCCGCAATTTCGAGGGAAAGACAACTGGTTCTTGTTTTACGACAACACCCCCGCCCATTCCACACTTGTTGTGAAGACATTCTGACGAAACATGGCACTGTTCACATTAACCATCCACCCTATTCGCCCGATCTAGCACCAGCGAACTTTCCAAGGTGAATAATACCATCAAAGAAAAGATTAAGATGTTGAGGACAAAGAAAAATATAACCGACATCATCTCTTTGGACGCCTTCGCTAACTCTTTTCACAAACTTTTAGAACAGTAGATAAGTGCATTCAATCAGATGGTGATTACTTTGAAAATTATCAAAAAACTTTTTTTCTTTTGAGTTCCTTCACTTTGTGTTCTGTTTATTGTATCAGTCTGGGAACCTTATTGCCACACCTAGTACTTCAGACAAAGCCACTGCTTGGCCATATGAGTTTAGGCCTGTCAGGAAAATGACCTTGAGATTGTCGAAGTGGTGGGATAACATCAGACTCGGCATAACAGAGCTTAAGACAAGAAAGCGTTGAAAGAATTTTAAAAAGTAAATACAGTATACGTCCCTTTCAACAAGAAACAGTTATGAGGACACGGATAAAGAAACATGCCCAACCCGAAAGCTTTCACCTTATCAGTAGGTATTTGTTGCTAAAATTATTTTGGTACATTTTTAGCTTCTAAAGGTGGATAAACTATTAATTGGTGTTTTCCTCAAACTAATTATATTTATGGAATGTGGCAAACCGCAGGGCACTGCTTTAATTAGGTCCAACTGGTTTCTGACTTTTTTTATTTAATGTCCTGATTAATTATTTCATGGGCATTTCCCTAACAGCAAGATATTTCGACAACAAATTCCACTTTCTTACCTATCCTGGTATCCTTCCAGTCGTACATTTGTTATACCTCAGATATAATAATAAAATTTAGCGGTAAAAAGGAGGGCAAGGCAAATGTTTTTTTTTTTTTTTTTATAATTTCAAGGAAAAAATGTGATACTTGCCAGAATATCACAGACTAATACAACATTATTAACCGCATTGTACATTAAGCTATGAAACAGGAAAAGCTTTCTTGAAAATTAATTGACTACCTCCTTCACTTTCATCAATTGATTAATGAAAGTGAAGAAGATAGATTTAAAGACCTAGATATTTGGCTCTGCACAGGTTGATAAAAACAGTACACACATACATCACTTATCAAACCTAAATATTTTTGATACCATGATTTTGGATTGATGCAATTCAAATATTACTTGCTCAGCCTGTGAAATGTTACTACAAAAATGTCTGAACCTGCTCATTTAAAGAGAATGAGAACAAAGCCTAGAGATTATACTTGATCCCGGTATGTGCAATCATATTCTTAAGGAATTTGAAACTTCGGTATTTGTAAGGTAATCACGGTTAAAGATCTAAGGAAAGGAAGGGAGAAAGTTTTGTAATAACAATCATCAAACACTGAGCCCTGGTGGTACCACAGTTGGTAGAATCGCCTTCATCGATTCTTTCACCACACCGGGTGGGAAAGACCGGAGTTCGAGTCCAGTCGATGACGAGGGGAATTTTTATGGGCATTTTTCACAACGTTGTTGAGTTAGTCGGTCTCAGACAAGTGCAGCGTGGTTTTTTTCTCCCAGAAACCTGGTTTTTCTTCCAGCAAACAGAAAATCGAACACAGAATACAAGGAGCAATGTGGCCTTAGTCACTAATGCTCCTAAAAACCCTACTACAACAAACACTGAACAATTTTCAGGGCATGTTTATGGATAGATCAAAGTCTATTTCGCAAATTTTTACGTTTAAATTACCTGTAGCCTTTTTTTTTTTTTTTTTTTTTGTAATATTGGGCTGAAATTTTTGAATTTTTATGATAGAAATTAGACAAAGTATTATCGTTTAGAATTTGCGAATTCTACATTTAAATTTCACCTAATCAACTGATTTTTGACTCCTCAATGGGAAAGTTGTTCTCCGTCCTGTGTTCTGTCTAAAAACGCCATTTGCTTTTTCTGAGACGAAAAGTAAACCGATTTCATTTGGACCAAATAAAAAAATAAAAAAAAGTTTAACTAAACAAAGGAAGTTGATTAGGCATATTTTAACTTTAGAAATTGGTGTCTAAACTGTAATATACTTTCATGTATTTTTTATAAATCTAATTTCAGCATCAAATTTCAAAAAATTTCGTGCTAAATACGACAAAAAACCTAAACCTAAAAATAAGACAGACCCCGAGGCCTTTTAATTAAAACATCCTGTGAATGTGTTATACATATATATAACAAGGTGCCAAGCAACCAACTTTAAGAATGCTTTCACTGCTAAGTCACCGACAATCATATCTCTCGTGAAGTCACTGACATCGCCAGCATTTTACATATCGTATAAATGTTAATTGAATCTGTCAGGAGTGTCTGGGTTCGATTAAATCGAAGCTGTAGTCAGCAAATTTTAGGCAAGGGGAGCAGGGCTTTTTCCCATGAGTTTTTCAGCCCGCACAATGTACAAATCAGCTCATGAACACACTTCTATAGACAAAACATGTATACGGATACAAGCGTACGCTTGGGGGTTGCTCATGTTACTATTAGAATTTATACAGTGCATTAGCATCTAATGCAGTACAGTATTAGAACTTTTTCGCCCATTAACCCGCTTTTAATTTTTAGCTTTAACGAAAGGAAGACTCCCAAATTAAAATATTTTTTTCTTCTCCATAATAAAATACCAAGATCGACAGACATTTCTAGCCCACCTTCAAAATTTTCCCTTCTACGTTTCAAAGTACACAGATTTAAAAAATTATAATAATACATTTATTTCTGTACATAAAAATCAGCCATTTTAATTTCAATACAGTAACTGTCTTGTATTTTTTTTAAGTGCAGTAATAAGACTAACAATTGAGCGTTTGTAATAATAATAATAATAATAATAATAATAATAATAATGCATCCCTTGCTATCTCCTTAAGTGTTTGAATTATTCTTAAGATAATTATTATTAGCCATATGGTGCAAGGAAGCCTGAGGCTTATGCCGTACCAACAAAAAAAAAAAATTAAAATAAAAATATTACCCGTTCTGATCCCGAGAGAGAGAGAACTAGAGTCAGAAGTAGAAGGGAATCACCAAGAAAGAGAAGAATGATGATATCCAGCTCAGGACCCTGGGTGTGCCAAGCCCATACTCACCAAATGAGCCCCTGGGGTTAAATTCTTTTAATCCAATGTCTCCTTGAATTATCCTTAAGATAAGGATAATTCAAGGAGACACTGGATTAAAAGGATAAAAATAATTTAGTTCAGAAGTAAGGAATATTTCCTCGCATACAGTAATACGCAAACTTTCGGCAAATTCCACCAGGGATAGTGTCATAATGGAAAGAGAATGGTTTCACAAACATCTCAGAAAATAAAATCCCTTTTAAAAATGTTAAGTAGTTGTAGTGAAATATAAAATACAGTCAATTCCACTAAAAAGCAAGTTTTTTTATGCTGTTCATGTTCATTAAAATATTAGAACCCTACCAACGCGGCTCTAAAATTGATTAGAATCAATTTCTAAAATTTTAGATACCTCCACTGAAACAAGATGAAAGTAAACAAGTTAATCCACCTAAGTAGCTCTTTAGTAAACTGAGCTCCAATGGCAAACTAAACGAGCGAAGACAATCTAGCTGATAAGATAGGAATGTGTACAAGTACTAAAAAGCTATCTGGAGAGAAACGTAACCTTTGAATTTTATACGTTACCTGTTATAAATAAGAGCACTCGAAAATTGAATTACAAGCAAACAGACCTGGTTTTATGCAGACCTGAAAATCATTAAGATACTGTAATACTGAATTCAGAAGCTCTCTCTCTCTCTCTCTCTCTCTCTCTCTCTCTCTCTCTCTCTCCCTCCTTTGAATGATTCGCAGTAATAAATGAATCAGGGAAAAAATTAATAAAAAATTAAAAAAAAAAAAAGATACGCTCCGAATATCAGTTTGGAAGATGGCGCAGTGATTTTTTTAAGGCACTGACACTAACTCCAGCATCTGCTGTAAAAAAAAAAAAAAAAAAAAAACTAACTCTTAATAGCTCTGCAAATCATTCCCTAAAAGTTGGCGCTACACCAAATAATAACGTAAACGACTTACAGCACTCAACCTCATAAAATTCTTATACCGGCGAAGGTGTAGTACGTAGAGAATTCAACATAACTGGTGCCTGAATGGGCAAATAACGCTGCACATAGGTGAATGGAATGTATAATTTCTTCCATAAAATGCTGGAATAACACCCCTATCCTAAATTATAAAAATGGATTTTCTCTATATACAGGATGTTTCTGAAAGGTCTCGTCAAACTTTAGGAGCGTGTTCTACTGAGCATAGGGATGAAAAAAGTCCATGCGGACACAGATTCGAAAACCCCCCACTTCGAGTCAGCCCGCTTTCTTTTTCCATGGAGTGAAGATAAGGGTGCCCCTCAAATTAGGTTTATTATTATTAAATTAATGCATGTTGTAAGTTACAAAACTGGGATAGCGTGAACAAGAGTCTTGAGGTGTACAGCCAGGATACTTATTATCCAAAAATTCTCCAACAAGTGAAGCAAAAATGCGCAGGAGCCTCGCATGCATGAACAGCAAACTTCGAGTAATGCAATTCCACTACTAGGAAATTGCCGAAATTTTGGCCAAGGAGCGTGGATCGCAGGAAAAAAATGGACCAATCAGATAATCACCAGATCAAACGTTAACTGAAACCACTGATGCCGAGACTGGATGTTAACATGAGGGGTTTCACGTGCCCATTGATGATTATTGTGAAATTTCATAATGACATCTCTTCTGAACTGCAATTCATCCACGAAAAGTGGACGATGGAAAAAAAAAAGGCCCAACAAACTACTGCAGAAGCCACTGACATAATGATTCATTAATGAAAATCATCTTATGAAAAGATGTGCACATGATATGAGTATAGCTGCTTCCCACAAAGCATTTTCCATGCAGTTGGGAGGAAAAATACAATGTTTGGACAGTTCTGATCCATCGCCTATCAGCGGCGGCAACAGGCAAAAAGGATCCTGTCACTCGAAGATGCCGATGTATAATGGACGGATTAAAAATAGCAGCAATACTGATTCCCGTAAAGGAAAAGGGATAGACAGGTCAACCGATGATTTACTTTATTCCAAAATTTGCATGCAGTTACAGCAACGTCAAACGTTGAAAAAAATTCAAAATTTACATATAATCTTCCTTATTGATAGGCATATTTACAGTCACTCTACGGAAGAAAGAAAGAAAAAAAAAAGCCTACACTCAGAAGAACACGTTTCCAAAGTTGGACGGGATCTTTCGAAAAGACGGTATACAACATCCCCATCTGAAGCTATTGTTAGCAGTTAAGCATCTACGCTAGGCACTGGATGGAAAGCCAGTGCATTGTTTCAGTGTACTGTATTTTATTCATTGGTGAAATATGCCGAATTCACAACTTGTATTGGTGAAAAGGGTAGTTTTATATCTCACGTTCAGAGTGAAACTAATAGTGGGGCATTTGTAATAATAACAGTAAATATATGAATTGATAACAGTAAATATATGAATTTATTGGGTGGTGCAAACGCACTCATTTACACCCCCCTCTCGTTACCTGGTTATAACAATGATGGGAAAAAGATTGACACAAATTATTTGGATTCCATATTTGTTAAGGTCAGTCTTTCTTTTGCATTTCAAAATAGGGCACTGATAACTGCTAGCAGAATCAAACAAATAATCGTCTGCCGAGAGTCTTTCAGACAACTACAGTATTTTAAAAGGCAGACGACAAAAATATCTGAAAAAGCTCTGTAAAAAAAAAAAAAAGTTTTTCATTTTGGTCAAGCTGTAATGAAAAACTATATTCACTTAGTGAATATTTTAGTTGCGGAAATGCTAAATTAGCAAGACTTTCGCTTCTGTGCTGCAAATATGCAAAACCTTTGTTTCCGGACTGCTCTAATAGTGCTTTTCAAAAACACCGTCACCTTTAATGAAATACTAGGCCATCTCCCACGTGTTGGGGGATGAGGCGGACTACGGTGAATCATTCACCTTTGTGTAATCAGGATCAATAGATGTTGAGTCACACACCAGCAGAACGAGCATCAAGAAATGGGTAATGATAGGGTTAACTAGACGCGGAAGAGGACAGTTGCCAGATGATAGGAAAGGCATTTATGAAACCGTTTTCCGATCATAAGAGATTTATTTATCATTTTCAAATAATATACTTCATAATGTTTCTAGCTACTACACTAAAAAGTATTGTTTAAAAGAATTATTTCCTTATTTTCAAAAATTATTGGGAGAAACTATGTATACAAAAATACGTAATGGCAACTATTCTATGACAAGAGATTTAAACTAGGAAAATAAATATTGGAATCTTAAAAGAAAAATTCAAGCCAAACACAAAATAGTAAACCGATTTATTATGTATAGAAAAAGTATATTAAGTCGAGAGATTTGCAGCAACAAAACAGATGAATTTCACACGTTTTGCCACAAAAATTTAATAAATGTGTAAATCAGGCTAAATTATCCCCCCCCCCCAAAAAAAAATTACAAAAAACAAGCCAAGGGGAGAATCTGGTCAGATAAGAAAATTGTTTATATTGCCCGAAGTTGGAATTTAATGGACTGGGAAAAGGAAGAGGTTTCTGCCAGATGTCCAGAGTCGGGCTGGCAGGTTCAAATTCAAATTCTATGTATTTTAAAAGACAAACGACAAAAATATCTGAAAAAGTTCTGTAAAAAAAAAAGTTTTTCATTTTGGTCAAGCTGTAATGGAAAACTATATTCGGTAGGGAATTTGATTAAATTCCCTGCAGATCCCAATAATTCTAGCCCTATCCGAATCGCTTAATGTGGTCAACAAAATTCTTTTGGCATCCATTAATACTAGTTGACAAAATATTTTTCTAAATTCATTTCTGGGCAGAAAACATTATCAATGAATCATCACTTCTAGTCAAATGTTGAGGAAAGTCCAATTTTAAGCCGAGTTTGTTCACTTGTCAACAAATGGCGGTTCTACCCTAATCCCAGTATAATGGGAATGCAGACAATATGCATTCGAGAATTTATAACGAATACATTAATGCCAAACTGTACTTTTTAATTCAATACAAATGGCATTTTAATCAGCACAGTAAACTGTAAATAAAATGGAATTCGTATATAATGCTCTCTTATAAGAAGGTCAAGAAACCAAAACATCGCTCTTATTGACATTGTGTACATGGCAAGCTTTGATTATGTATCCGAGCCAATACTTCTGCAGTACTACTCTGCAAATTAGTTTCTCTGTAAATATTACCCAGATATGGAAGCGCATTTGCCATAACATATTGCAATTTCGAAAGTTTACTTTTCGAAAAGTAAACAGCATACTAAACTCGAAAAGCAAACCCAAAAACATAACTTGAGACGAATTCAAAAATTACTTTCGTCTGATAAAAGAAGATCAAGAAATTTATGGCTTTTAAGAAGTGAGTAACAAAACGTGTTAAAAAAAAAAAAAAGTAACAAATTGCACATATATTATCGTCAATTCATTTAAGTCTACGCACGTGCCTTTAATTCATATTTAGGATTTTAAACTTAGCATATCAGCCGACTTTAAAATCGGACCAATAGTAATCCGGAAATTATTACACTGGATATCCCAGCCTCTGGTCTATATAACTTGACAACAAAACAAATTATTGCAAAAAAAAAAAAAAAAAAAAACACCCTAATTACAAATATCCCAAGCTTGGCAAGGTGCAATTCTGCTACCCAGTACTGTACCAAGATATTCTAATATTCAAAATAAAGTAAAATCATAAAAAGACAAAGCTCAGCAGCACAAATACATGACTCTAAGCGCAAGGATGTATCCTTGGACATGGAGTCATGCCCATGACTTTTCCTTAAATAAATTTAAGGAAAAACTGGACAAACTTTTGGAGTGAATGGATGGGTGATATGGGAAGGGGTTTTTTTTTTTTTTTTTTTTTTTTTCTCTTCACTAATGCTGAATAAGCTTGCTTTCTTGCATCATATGCTTCTATTATTATTATTATTATTATTGTTGTTGACAGCTACAATACAGCAATCAAACATGCCTGAGGGTGCAGCTACAACAAAGCATTATTACACAGCTCCAAAGCAGCAGTTTGGAGTATAAATTTCCAAAGTAAAGAGAAAAGTAAATGTACATAAAGAGAACATAAAACAGTAAATTGAAATATATAGATAAAAATAAAACTAAATAAATAAAAAGGGGATGGATCAGTCAGATTTAAGTAAATGGATAGGAGTAAGGTAGAACACTGGTGTTTCTTCACACACATTACAGAATCAGTCTTAGAACTTGCAAGAAGGGTCAATTTTAAGGTTCAGGTAACAGATGAGGTTAGAAATTTCAGTTGCCTCTTGAAGTGTCATTATGCATTATGAGAAAAAGATACTTTTAGCCACAATATACTATATATGAACATTATGTTATGATGGAAAGGCATTATCAATGTTAAGGCAATGCAACTTTCATATTAAAAGGGCGCCTCCGTAGCCAGGTGGGAAGGAGCAGTAGTGCGTATCACATGCTTCTTGATTAGACCGGGGTTCAGGGAATGACCACCGCATATCCCGGAGTAATATGGCCTTAATTGCTAATGCTCCTAAAAAAACAAAACAACAACAACAACATCCAGAGCAATATGGCCTTAGTTGATAATGCTCCTAAAAAACAAAACAACAACAACATCCGGAGTAATATGCCTTAGTTGCTAATGCTCCTAAAAAACAAAACAACAACAACATCCGGAGCAATATGGCCTCAGTTGATAATGCTCCTAAAAACCAAAACAACAACAATCATATTAAAATCAATGTTCTAGCCCTAAGGTTCTGGAGTTCATAATATATTTATTACACTTTTCTGTATGGAGCAGAAGGGCTTAGTGCTGAAATTTTGCTGTTTCACATAGCATTGAAAACTGATTAAAATGTATTCAGTCTAGTATCCTCAACTGGAAAGTCAGAATCAACAATATATACGGTATTAAGTTGATACCTGACATGTTCAGTAAGCTGGCAAAAAGGTGATTGTGAGGAAAAATCTTGGTTGCCTTGCACTCTGCTTTAATAGGAACTATCAGGCTGAGATAATTACATTACCAAGTTGCATATGGATGAAAAGTCTGGTTCAAGAGATGCTGAGAGTAAGGCACGAGTTTACTATATTTCATTCATTTTACTTTCAAAATGCATCATGTTTTGTGAAGTTCTTGTTTAGCAAAAGTTCAAAAGATAAAGCTTTCAGTTTGCAAATAAAATTAAATTTCAAAAATTCTTGTTCAAAAGACATTTAAAAATCACCATCATTCAATGCCCATCAATCATCTACAAGGTAGGTTCAAAAATATGGACTGAATTTGTTTAAAACATTTGAATGTTTTAAATGTCTAATAATAAGAGGGGAAAAAACAAACAACAACAAAAAACAAACCTTGTTTATTTTTCAACCTAGAATGTCTCATTTTTTTTTTTTTTTTTAGAGTAGGTGGTATTTTGGGTGCACATGTCAAGGAATTTTTTTTTTTTTAATGTTGCTGTTCGCACAAAGATCTGTAAAATTGATTTTTATAAGAAAGTTTGCCTCAGAGACTGTAAGAATGATTTTTGAAGTATGTGGAAAAAAAAAAAAAAAAAAAAACATCAAACGATAGATTTTTCAGAGAAAAAAAATAAGTAAATAACGACTAGGTTTCAATATACATTTGAATTTTATATTGAATTCTGAGCATTTAAAGTGCATTGTTCATATCAAAGCAGTTTGATAGTATGAACCAGAGCTGTAATGCTCAATATGTTCTACGTTGATATCAATCTTTTTAAAATAATATGAGAGGTTTACCTCAATATAATACGTAGAACACTTCTGTATGATACTCTCCAGCAATTAAAACAAAAAAATTTGAAAATCTTACATTACAGTAAAAAATAATTAAAAATCAATTGAACACAATTAAAAGTCAATCTAACACAATTAAAATTAAATTAATTAATTTTAAAAAATTTTCGTTCCTGTGATCACGACATATGGTCGAAAAGCATTGTCAGCTTCAGGAAGGAAAATCTTTTTGCAATTTTTTCTTTAAATTTCTTTTAATTAATTTATTTAATTGTGTTCATTTGATTTTTAATTATTTTTTACTGTAATGTAAGATTTTTGATTTTTTTTGTTTTAATTGCTGGAGAGTATCATACAGAAGTGTTCTACGTATTATACTGAGGTAAACTTCTCTTATTATTTTACAAATATCAAAATAGTGAAAAACTATCCTCAGCATCTCCAAAGTACTGATAATCAGGTGAAGCAGCTTCAAGATAAATACCATGTCTGAAAAAAAAACTGGTAAAGGCAACATCAGGCAAAGATGTTTTTACACTGTGCCACACACACAGAGCAAAGACATCGGGAAAACTTGTGATAGACAAAAATCAAATTATTCACATCCTAAATAATGCATTTTATCTCCATTGCAACATGATTTACAGTAGGGCATGTGCCAAATGAGTCATGTGAATTAGAGCTGGAGAGAACACTTCCAATAATGTTGCTGACTTTAACCCATATGAAGCAGCAGTGGCTGCCACCATGAGTGCATTTACATCTCCAGGCCATAAAAATTTGAGTGAATCATTTAGAGATTTCACAATTACAGCCAAATTCTTTACAACATTTTCCAAGCTAGAAATCAAAACACGTTTCTTCAGCCCATAACTTATCACAATCATGTGCTACAAAATTGTCATGAAGTCTATAATTTTTACATTTAACTATATACAAAACTGTCTTAGCAAAACAAGCATTAAGTTACAAAACAAACTAATTCATTTTTTCATACTGATTAACACTATTTTCCCAGGAACAAACACATTTGTTTCCATGGTATTTTCTACAAATTACAGCTCTTAGATCTTGAGAAAACAAAGTTCTCCTTTACAGTCTTGCAAGTAGCAGTGCCAACTATTTTTTTTTTTTTTTTTTTTAAAATGTAGTTCACCTATTGAATAAACCTGACAACATTACCCTTCCATTTGTTATAATTTTGCAGTTTCCTCTCAGTCACTCTCTTATGAAAATATCATATACTGTTCCCTTTGGCACATTCGAGCAAAAGGGATAAGATATTTCAAACCAATAACTTGTTTCCCCCACCCTAGGAAGGGAGTCTGTGTCAATAAGACTTGCATCAACATTTAAATGCATTCTATTAGTACAAGGCCAATTTCGCATGGCCCTGGATCTGGTCTAATAATTTTAATGCAGAAAATTTCCCCTAAATTTGAAGGTTATATCCTCCCATATAATGATCACTGCTCTCTATATGATGAAGTAGTCTCAGTTTTTGCTTTAATTCAGAACTGATTATGATAGATCAAAGTCAAAATCTGAGTGTAACAGATACCATATATATAAGACACATACAAAACGAGAGCACCAGCCAAAGGCAACTATAAAATTTTCACCTGGATTGCAGATGAACAAAGTTTCCCCACAGCTATTCCACTGGATGAAGTTTATGTAGATTCATTTGTCCTCTTTATAAGCAAAGCGTGTAGATATGCCAGGTTTTTGTTCAAATTATACTGCTTTTTTCTTTTTTTTTTTGAAGCAAATGTGCACTTTCCAAAAATCTTCTCTACATAACTTAAATTGTAGACACTGCTCTTATGCAAATTAGTGATAAGAAGGGTTCTTATTAAAACAAAATTTATCACTAAGTACTGCATATATGATAATGCTAATTTGTTCTAGCATTATAAACTGTTATTAAAATAAGTTTATAAATAACAGTTTATTATTAAAATAACTTGATAACGTTAGACAGAAGAAAATACAGGATGTCTATAAATTAACTGATTCAAATGATTATGGAACTCAATTAAAATTTTACTGTAACAGGTATCTTAAAATGGTTTGCTACAGTTATCAAAATAAGTAAATGAGGTTTTTTCCTCATTGTGGTTGGCAGCCTTTATCCCAGCAAAGCATTACAACAGTATAGCATTAAAATGCCAACAATGCAGGAGAAAGCAATGTGCATGTTGTGGCTGTGGGATACCAAATCTCCAGTGACTGTAAAGAGATGTTTTCAACAGAAATCCAGAAAGATCCACCTATGGAACAATCAATGAGGAGATGGTTGAAACAGTTAAGAAACTGACAGTGTGCTACACCAGAAAGGAACAGGTAGGCCTAGTGTATCTGCAGATAAAGTTTCAGAAATTCAGGAAGTGTTTACCCAAAGTTCTACAAAATATATCCACTGTGCAACCCTGCAAATACTGCAAGCAATATTGCATAGGGTGGTTGACAAGAGACTGAAACTTTATGCTTACAAAATGCAAACCATCCAGGATTTTAAGCTTCATGACAAACTACAACAAAAAATAATTCATTCTTCTCATTCTGAACCACATAGATGAAGACACTTTCTGGAAAGTGTCATTTTCAGTGATAAGTGAACATTCCACCCATCTGGTAAGGTTAACAGACACAATAACTGCATTGTGTTAATCTGAAATTCCCCACTCAGTTTGTGAACACAAGCATGATAGCCTCAAGGTAAATGTATGGTGCACTGTCCTTAAACCAAGTGAGTAGGCCGTTTTTCTTCCACAAAAACACGGAGCTGCACAAATTACCCAGATATGCTTGATTGTATGCTGCACCACATGAGTTCTATCGGCAAGATGTGGCACCACCACCATACTGAAGCTTGAATGCATGCGATTTTCTCAATAAAATATTTCCAAATTGATGGATCAGCTGGGATGGTTCCATTCCATTGCCTCCTTGTTTACAAGATACCACATCTATGGATTTCTTTTTACAGAGTTAAAAGACTGGATTGAACACACTTCTCGAGAGATGCTTCAAAACACTTGGAATGTAATCAGCTACCATTTTGACATTCTAGATGTTACCAAATGTGCCCATATGGAGGTTTACTGAAATTAAGATGTGTACAAGATATTGTGATAAATTCTTTTGAGTTGCTTTATTAAGTGCAAACCATTTTACAATATCTATTACGGTAAAATTTTAATCAAGCTTCATAAATCGGGTAAATAATTTATAAACACACTGTATATCAAAAGAACATGCAACTAAAACAAATGAATGTTTAATAATTAAAACAAGAAAAGGATTTTCTATTACAGAGAACACAGAACATACAAAAGGAATTCTTTAACATATTTCATTACTGTAACGATAACACAACAAACAGGCAGAAAAGAACCAAATAAAACCGAAATGTTTTTTATATAAGGAGGCCTAGCTAAATCAAAAGCCTGTTTTAATATAACAAGATATCCAAAAAACTATCAACAATACATATACAGTGTGTTATCATAAAGTTCAGCTACTGAACTATCATCTTGATATTGTGACAATGTAGCGAGTTGTGATCAGAGGCACCATATTCAGTGACCTATCTAGACATAGTAATGCATGAATCACCTATTTATCTGCAGTCTGTTTGAATGCACAGGTCAAACACATTTTATGTGTTTCATTGCACTTTAAAATGAGTAATTTTATTAAGCAAAAAATTCAAATTTTTTTTTTCAAATTAGGGAAAGTAAACAAACTCAAAAAATGCTAAAATAAGCTTTCAGGGAAGATGCTGTGTATTCTTAGGGGTAGAATGACTTTTGTTGGCCCCAGCAGCTCCAAACAGTTTTGACTCCAAACTTTTTTGCAGCAGCAAGCATGCTACAAATACTATTGGCCCCAGTGGCAACTGCCGCAGTGTGGCAACTGCCGCAGTGTGTTGTTCAAAGACTTTTCAGTGGTTCAAAAAGTTTAAAGAGCTACTTGCACATCAAAGATGAGCCTCACTTTGGCCACCTTTCAAATTTGGTGGTGGTGGTGGGGTAGGCCAATTGCTCATGATCATGATTTGACCAGGAGTGAGGGACATTAACTATATGCAAAGTTGAGGGTGAAATTCACGTGGGACGTATCAATCAATTTAACACAAGATTTTGGAACACAGAGCATTTCATCAGTGAGGATGTGAGGCACAAATGTGCCTCACATCCTCACTGACAAGCAGCAAATTCTTGCATGTTAGGCAAGAATTTGCTGCTCTCTGCTGTTAAGTCAAAGTGCTGCTGCTGACCTAAGTTTTGTTGTCCCCTAACCACCATACTTGTTGGATTTAGACTCTGATCCCCTCCCCCCAAACTTAAAAAAAAAGTTCCAGCAAAAGGTCATATATTTGCAACAACTGAGGAAATATTATTCACAGCCAGTAAACTCCATATCCTAAATATTAGTTCAATACTCAAACTTTCTGATATGAAATGATATATATTTGCTGTTTCATTCATACATTTTTACTTTCTAATTCTTATTTGTCAACTTTACAAGCATTAGATTATTCATTAGTTAATCAAAAGAGAAAAGTTTTGTTTTTTTTTAATACTTTACTATGTATTTTAGCTTTTGAAGTCTCTTCCCTACCTCTAATTTAGTTGGGTGTAAATCACATACATATGATTAAAAAAAAAAAAAAAAAAAAAAAAAAAAGAGTCAATTATTAAAAAAAAGAAATGAGACTGTTCAATAAACCATTAATGCGGAACAATTTTGGTATTAAGTTGTTTATATAGATCTGCATTTAGTTTTCAGCTCTTTTTGACACTGTTTCTGCAGTAGATCCAAGGTTCCCCCTTATTGTTTCCACACTAATCCATCAACTAAGGCACACCAGATAGAAAATAGACCAAAAATTTCACAAGTAACTCAAATTCATTCATGCGGTATAATTAAATTTTTTTAAAAATTTAATTAATTTTTTTTTTTTTAAAGTGGCAAGATTCCTGCTGCTATTTCCAATCCACTTTCAAATTCTAAGCTATTTTACTCAGTTATGTGTTAGTAATTACAATTGTCTAAAGATTTTAGACAATTGTACTATCATCAAAGAGTACTATCATCCATCTAATTAAGGTGGGAATGCATTTATGAAATGAAAACAACAGAATTAAAGACCATTTCAAACACTGGCTAGTCAACATAAATAATTTAAAGCAGTGGAAAAAGAATGCATTCATCTATGATAACCCAAGATATAAATATTAAATCGGAAACAAACCACAGCATTTAAGATGATGCGTACATTAGTATGAAACTTTTTTTAATTAAATGAAAAC
This sequence comes from Mastigoproctus giganteus, assembly GCF_048544385.1. Lineage (NCBI taxonomy): Eukaryota > Metazoa > Arthropoda > Arachnida > Uropygi > Thelyphonidae > Mastigoproctus > Mastigoproctus giganteus. The sequence goes on from NC_143579.1 coordinate 231,998,124, forward strand.
ATTTTGTTAAAAATCTGCTGTTGGAGCCTTTTGTCAAGATTTGAATTCATGGAATATTCACAGAGTTCAGTCTTAAATTATGAAATTATAGACTGTCTTGCACTACTAGTTCAATAATTAATTTCAAACTGCATTTAATGTGATTTGAAGCTAATTATTACTGAACCAATTATTAGATGTGGTTTGGTTATCTGAGTACAAACTACAACGATCCCAAGGAGTTTTAAATATTTTAAATTAAAATGCAATATTTTCTAAAATTCTCTTCCAAAACATAAAAAAAGGTAAACTGCAGCCATTATCAACCTACTGCAGGATGGAAGCCTCCTCAACAATTCCCGTTGAGGGAAATGGACCATAATCTGCCACATTGGTCCAGTGTGGGTTGGCACACCTATGTATTTAGCAGTCAGGGGCTTGAACCCCAGTCTACTCAGAGCACATGCTAGTACACTATCACTCCTGACCACTCGGCTACAGAGGCCTCTTGAGTAACAAAACAAGTACCAGTTTGCTGGCACCTCCATAGCCAGGTGAGCAGGAGCAGCAGCATATAGCACACGCTTCTTGATTAGACTGGGGTTTGAGCTCATGACCACCAAATATGGAGGATGCGGAAAGGTCAGGGAATGACCACCGCATATCCCCGAAGCAATTTGGCCTTAGCTGCTAATGCTCCTAAAAACCAAATAACAAACAAACAAACCAACCAGTTTGCTTCACAGCAAAATTTAAAATTATTTTTTGATTAAAATACAAAATTTGTTAAAAATCTATCGTTAGATCTTTTTTGTCAAGATTATGAATTATTATTATAAATAAATGAATTGTTAAAGTACTGTAAATAATCTTTAAAAGAATGAAATAAAGTGATTTTTATTGATTTTTTTTCTATAAGTGAACTCATTTTTAATTTCTCTCCACTGTATAATAATTAATTTCTCATATTTCAGTCCTTGAATTTTTTTTTTCTCCCCTCCATTTAAAATCCACAAGGTAATATTGCAATTTTTTTTTTTAACTTCATGCAAAAAATGCTCTAAATGGCGAAATAATGAAAATTAAAATGAAAACAAAAACTAATCTAATTATACTTGTGATATTTTAATTGCATATCAAATTAATTACAGTGTATTACGATCATTTTGCTCTTCCCACATATGGTAAAGAATACTATACCTATAAATCTAAACTGAACATCATGTTTTCTAAATCTAAACAAATTTCTCCAGCTCCAAATCTGTTTTGTTTTTTCTTTCCTTCCCTTCCTCCCAGTAAACTTTTCTTCCATCTTGAATGAAATAAAAATAGCTTAAATACTAACCGTCCCATAACCTTCTCAGCTATAAACTAAAAGTATTACAAATATGATCATCACAAAAAAAAAAAAAAAAAATGGAAAGGAAAACAATTTTTAATTCGATTTAAATTTTTACATTATTATAAATAATAAAATAACCTAGACCAGCAACATCCTTTTTACTTTCCACGGGAAAGACCTGTTTAAATTGGTTATTTTAAATAGTACCATTTATACCAGAGTTTCCCAAACTGGAGCTATGGCTATGTAGCTATCAATTAAAATAAATGTGATATTTAAAATATCACATTTATTTTAATTGATAGCTACATAGCCATATTTATTTATTTTTATTACTTTTGCCTAACTTTTACCTCACATAATATATATATATATATATATATATATACACACACACACACACACATACATATAGGGGGACGCAAACTTATTTTTTTATTTTGGAAGGGTCCATCTCGGTAGTTTAGGAGCTGCTGACTTATACAATTTTCCTATTTATACTATTATTTTGTGTAATAAAATATTATCATTTATGCATTACTTTCTAAGTGCACAAATAGGAATATTTAATATACATCAATATGTAAGTCTTAAAACAAAAGAGCTTATTAATTAAATTCAGCTGAAACTAAACAAATTTCTCTAGTTCCAAATCTGTTTTATTCTTTCTTCCCCCCCCCCCCCATAGTAAACTTCTCTTCAATCTTCAAAGAAATAAAAACAGCTTAAATTCTAACCCCCTCCCCACAACTTTCCCAGCTATAAACTATAAATTAAAACATTACAAATATGATCATCACAAAAAAAAATGGGAAGGAAAACAATTTTTAATTTGATTTAATTTTTCCATTATTATAAATAATAAATCAGGGGAAAGACCTGTTTAAATTGGTTATTTTAAATATTACCATTTATACCAGCATTTCCCAAACTGGGGTCCAAAGATCCCTGGGGATCTGTAGACCAGTTCCAGAGGGTCCACAAAAGGTTCAGAAGGGGGAAGGTATCAAGTAATATATATATATGGAGGTCCGCAAACTCTTTTTTTTGATTTTTTGAGGATCCATAGATCTCAGTAGTTTAGGAGCCGCTGATTTTCCTATTTATACTATTTTATGTAATAAAGTATTATCATTTATGCATTACTTTCTAAGTGCACATATAGGCATATTCAATATACATCAATATGAAAGTCTTAAAACAAAGCCTATTAATTAAATTCAGCTGAAGCTAAACAAATTTCTCTAACTCCAAATCTGTTTTATTCTTTCTTTCCTTCCCTCCCCACAGTAAACTTCTCTTCCATCTTCAATGAAATAAAAATAGCTTAAATTCTAACCCCCTATAAACTATAAATTAAAGCATTACAAATACGATCATCAGGGAAAAAAATGGGAAGGAAAACAACATTTTTAATTTGATTTAATATTTTCTGTTATTATAAATAATAAAACAAACTAGATCAGCAACATCCTTTTTACTTTCCAGAGGAAAGACCTGTTTAAATTGGTTATTTTAAATATAACCACTTATGCGATTTTCCTATTTTATTACACAAAATAGCATATTATCATTTATGCATTACTTACTAGGTGCATTACATATTTAATAAATATCATAATACGCAAGTCTTAAAACAAAAGAGCCTATTAATTAAATTCAGCGCATAAACTCTCAAGATGCGGTCGGTAAAAAAAAAAAAAAATCCTTTGTGTCAATGCAGTGGTTCCCAAACTGTGCTCCGAGGATCCCAAGGGATCCGCGAACAGTTCTCAGGGGATCCGTGGATAATTTCTGTAATGGCTACTTTGAATTTTACTTTTTTTTTATACAATATCTAAATATCGTGACAGACCGGATGTCACACCCGACATGAGAATTCAATTGTCTACAATCACTCCCAATTTAAAGGACTTTGTGAGGACACCTCACATTTAAGTGAGCTAGGATGTGAGAATCCGTGATTATTTTTCGAAACCAAAAGGGGTCCGCGAGCAAAAGTTTGGGGAACACTGCTTTGTATTAATGCAAGACAAAATTAGAGATTTATTAATTAAAGACTAATCTTTAATTAATTAGGCTTAAAAGTTGTTCATTATATCGAGAGAAAAAATACCAATTTCAGTTCTTCTCTACCTAAAAATATAATAATCTTCTTTCACTAATCAAGCACCCTTCATAAACGATAAAAAAAGAAAAAGGCGTAAATTATCACCCTATTCACTAAATGATAAATCAAATATCAATTTTAAAAATTATTTTGTTCAAATAATTAAATCACGTTCTGAAGATCATAATCCAAACATTAAGGATTTGCAAATTCTCTTATTTTCATTATTCTACGACTCATTAGGAAGAACTGCATTAAACTTTTTTTTTTTTTTTTAAATATTTCAAATATTTATTTATTCTGAATTAGTTTCTCCTGACGAACGAGCAAAATTATTCAATATCAGATGTGTGTCTGCTGCAATGACAGAAACTTAAATCGAGTACTTATGCTAATCTTTAAATGCCTAGAAGTTTTCTGAAAAACAAAAACAACCCCCCCCCACCCCCGTACTTTTTCTGTTAGAAAATACAAGTTTAATATAACCATTTTATCTCTGGTTTAAAAACTCTTCAAGATTTGCAAGAAACACCAACAAACTAGGTTGCTTTTCATCGGTTGTTTCTCCGAACTACTTGCAGTCGCGACCACCTTGCACGGGGCAACCGCACAGCGAATTTATTAATAGGGGCAATTAAGTGAAAGCAAGTTAAACAACGAGCGGCTACCTGACGACAAAAGCAATGATGGGGTAGGTCCCCGACTTACCGTGTGAAAATTGGCAGCTAGCTCTTCTCGTTGTTCTTCTGATATCATAAGACTTCGCCTCAACACACCCGCCATTTTGTACGTCACTTGCAGGCTAGTCGTCTGGTAACGATATCACGTGACATGAAAATTTTTCACCGGTATTCACTACACGTGTTACGACTACTCGCCGCTATAAGGTCGCTATTGAACTGCACGACTGCTCTTCCCAACCGGCGGATTACGTATATATACTAACCCTACGAAACGGAAATTCCGGTTATCTCTTAGTCAATCAGAAGCCACAGCGTGGTTCATACGCCACACGACATGAATGGCTTGCACTTTTTGTTCTCTACTACTTCTTTCAGTTCTGTACTTAAGTTTAAAACTTCTCGAAACCGAAAAGGAAACTTTGGAAAGAAATGAATTCGGTACATGAAAATGATACTTATTTTTCTCCTTGTTACAATACCACACACAGCTTTTATTGATCCAGAAAAATCATTTGACAGGGTTCTCTGGGAGAAGATTTTCAGTCATGAAGAAGGCCCAGTTTGATTGGAGAGATCGATCGACGAGCCATCAATAAAAATCGAATCTCAAGGTAATAGTCAAGATAAGAAAAGGAGTTGGTAGGGGTGTACATTATCACTATTTAACTTGTACATGGAGGACGCTCAGTAGTGCTTTATACCTTCATGGGGACCAAGGCAAAATGGAATTTGGAAGCACCATCAAACTAATAAAGAACATTTTCAATTTCATTTTATTGTGACAACAAAACAAACAAATTATATGACATAAGAAATAAACATAAAATTTCATCAAAATCGGTAAAATTTTTGAAAAAAAACTTAATTTTCAAATTTATCTTCAAGTAAAGTTCATTGACCTTGGCAGGTAGACAGTTCAGGTTCCGATAAAAATAAAAATAAATCACTTAAAAATATTAATAAAAAACAGCAATGAGTTTTTGGAACAGTGATTTTGTGGTCCCCCTCTGATTGGGGCCCTTGGCAGATGTCTTTTTGGCCTATAGGATAACGCGGCACTGAGGACGCTCTAGAGAAAGTGAAGAGTGTAAAACCAAAGGAATAAACATAGGAGGAGTAGAGATGTAATTCATATGTTTTGTAAATGATATTGCGGCACTAGCAGAAAATGTAGAAGAGTTGAATAACACAATATAAGTAATGGAAGAAGTTTTCTTAGAATACGGGGTAAAATTAACACCAAAAAGACAAAAATAATGAACAAGTAAGTTCATTTGTATACCTTGGAAGCAACGTACAAGAGGATGGCAAAAGCCATTTAGAAATAAAAAGAAGAATTGCAATAGCGAAAGAAACACTTAGGAAAATGAAATAAAGAAAAGAGGAAGAGATTCGTGAAAACACCTATATATTGAGTATATTGCTGTTTGGATGTGAAATATGGTCAATAACAGCAACAGATTGGAAGAGAATTGAAGCATTTGAGATGTTTCGCTGGAGAACATTGAAGAAAATCAACTGGAGAGACAAAAAGACGAATGAAGAGATCCTCAGAGTAGCTGAGGAACAAAGAACAATCAAGAAAACCATAATAAAGAGGAAGATGCAGTTCTTAGTACATCTTTGGAGACAATGATTGGACCGTAAATATACTAGAAGGACAGCTTTAAGGGAAAAGAAGCAGAGGACAACCAAGAATCACACCACTTGATGACTTGCGCTGACTCTCAAGAATGAACTGCAGTGAAGCAAAACAAAAAGCCCAAATTCCGGTTCAGTGGAGAAAAAAGATTACTATGCGACATGACTTGGCCCTTAGAATGATGATGTTACAATACACAGCAAAAAAAAAAAAAAATGTCATCGATCAAAAGATTACTGTCAGTCAATTTATCATCCTCGCGTTCTTGAAATCAGGAGCAAAAATATAATATTCAAAAAACAAACTTATATAAATAAAATTCAGTGTTCCCATAATTTGACAATAAAATAATTTTATATATATTGATTGATTTAATATTATTATTAATTAGATATTAAAAATAATATAGGGTTTTTTTTTTTTTTTTTTTTTTGGTTTTTTTTGCTATTACAGTCCTGATGACGTCCTCGCGTGTAACACAGTGCTATAATCACCGTCCACCAGCACCGGATGGATGGGACAGTTTAGTGACACGAGGATATTTTATGGGCTTGTTTCACAACTGAGTTAGTTGGTCTCTCGCGAGGGTTGCGTGATTTTTTTCGCTAAGCAAACGGACTGAAGAATCATGCAATTACAGACACAATATACTGACTCCTCATACCCTTAGCTGCTTTGGCCCTTAACACACACGCCAAACCATGATGATGTCACGAATTTTTTTTTTGTTTTGTTTTATAGAGGAAAAAGTCGAGCGTCTTCTCAAAGGCATTAGAGAAACCACGAGTCTTCGCGATAGCGCAGTGGTTATAATCACTTCCATACTCACAGTGGGTGGAAAAGGCCTCGATTGAAATCCTGTCACTCATGCCAGGAGCGTCAATGTTTATTATTTATTTATTATTATTTATTTATTTTTTCTCAATCTGTGGTTGAGCTAGTCGCTCTCAGGCAAAGATAGCAAAGTTTTTTCTCCTGAAAATTATAATCACCGTCCTTCCCCACACACAGTGGCGGATGCAGGGACGGCTAATAAGGCTCGAGCCCTTGGCCTGCTCGAGTCCAGGGGCCTCCAACTTTTTTCTGTTAGGGTATTATGAATTTGTAAAACATTTTTTACTTATTATTTACAGTACATACTGACATTCTTGACATTAGAATTTTTAAATGATAAACGGTTATTACGACCTTGAAGCAGCTTTTCAACAACAAAATCCTCTACAGATCACGTACTTTTTCACGACTAGAGTGTTAGTGGTAGTGGATACTGCACTTGCTCTTATACGACCCTGGTAAACCCAAGCTCCCACTTTTTATACTTTAACAACGTTCTAAAATACAGTGAATGATCACTGAAATATGACCACCCCTATGAAAACTGAATGCTACCCGTTGACCACGTTAGGTACGAGAGTGCAGAGTTGGTCGATCTACGTAGCATAGGTAAGGTGTCGGTGGTTCAGTAGGTAGTAAAATTCCGAGCGTGATGGGTAAAGGGAAGGATTTATCGGACTTAGATAAAGGACAGATTGTGGGTGCTCGACGAGCTGGTGCCCCGATTTCCCAAACGGCTGAATTGGTGGGTTGTTCGAGAGCCGCCGTAGTTAATGTGTATCAGGACTGGCGTCAAAATCGTCAAACAATGACCCGACAGCAAAACTGCAAAGGTCAGCGAAACGTTGATGTTAGAGGTGAGCGCCAGGTCCAACGACTCGAACAGGCGCAGCACTCCGAAGAGTTGACTACCCAATACAACATGGGCAAATCTGGAACAATATCTGGAATGACCATGCGTCGCACGTATGGGCTATCTAGCAGACGACCTCCATGACATCCTCTCCTAATCAAGGTTCGTCAGCGTAAAAGACTCGCCTGGTCAAAGAGCATGAAAGTTGGATGTTAGAAGACTGGAAGAAGGTGTGCTGGTCAGATGAGTCACGTTATTTACTCCATACCGTGGATGGTCACGTACGGATTTGGCGTCAACAACATGAGGCTCTTGATCCATCATTCATGGTATCAAAAGTGCAGGCCAGTGGTGGCAGTTGTACGGTGTGGGGCATGTTTCACTGGCAGAAATTTGGATCACTGGTGCATGTGGAACAATATATCAGTGGTCTCCGCTATCGTCAATTGCTTGCTGACTGTGCACTTTTTCCCGAATACCGATGGTGTCTTCCAAGATCACAATGCGCCGAGCCATCTGGCACTTGTGCAGGAATGGTTTGAGGAACACAGTTCTGGCTTCCAGCATATCGATTGGCCTCCGAACTCCGCCCATATCAGTCCCATAGAGCACTTGTGGCACTATGGAAAGGCATATCAGGGATCTGCAGGGCCGCTGCGACCCTATGTGCCTCCAGTAAGCGAAATCCAATTTTTCTGCCCAAAATATTTTGATTAAAAAATAAAATAAGACGTAACTAATTATTGTTAATTTATTGAAAAAGAAAGTAATTACAACATATCTCACATATAATATAATGAAACAACAAACAAAAATAACAAAATTATTCTGAAATTCTGGAAACAAACTTTAAAATTCTAAATCACAATAACAAAATAAAAGGAAAATTATAATATTAAAGAAATTATGCAAATTTATGTTTCCTTGCTTTAAGATGTACGAATTTATTAATTATTTGATTTATGTTTATTTGTTCCAAAAGATCATTTTCTATTGAAATTATTGCCAAATTAGAGAATCGTTGTTGAGACATTATAGCTAGTAAATAATTTTTGATTAATTTTAAAAAACTCCCTTCACCAGTCAAGGAAACTGGTAAAGTTAGAAAAATTCTTAATACAACAGCCACATTTGGAAAACTATCTGTAAAATCGATTTTAAATAAAATATATTGTAAAAATTTAAACGGAATAATATTGTCTTTAATATATTTTGACGTACTCAAGTTCTTCAGATAATGTTAAACCAATATCGGATTAATTACAATCAATGTCACTTAAATTAATATGTAAATGATTTAATAAATCATCATCCGACCATTTTTTTTTATGCAGAAATATTATAAAACATTATAAATATTTCTACATGTTCTTTCATATTTCTAAACATTTCAGTTGACGAGAAAATTGTTGTGTCCATAATTTGAAAGAAAAAAATTATTTTGAAATTTTGTTGCGGATCCTGAATGTCGAAGTTTGTAGATGATGCAAAGGTTCGCAGGGTTGTTAATGATAGCGAGTACAAGTCTGGAGAACGAGTACAGAGAAGGGCAACAAGATTGGTGAGGAGAACGAAGGGGTTCTCTTACTAAGAAAGGCTTAAATGTTGCAAATTGCAGTGTCTGGAGATTAGGCATCTGCGAAGTGAGGTGTATAAGGCCTTGAATGTGTTGGCCAAGCTCAATTCAGATGGGAATCTTCCTCTTGCTCAGATTACAAACCTGAGGTGGCATAAATTCATATTGAGGAAGGACAATTGTAGAATGGATGCTCGGAAATTTGCCTTTAGCCAGCGGGTAGTACTGCTGGAACAAACTTCTATCTGTAGTTGGGGAAGTTGATGGCTCAAATCAATAATTTAGTAATGGCTTAATTTATAAGTACTCATCTCATCTCATGAGGTGAGTACTGATAAATTAAGGCATTGCTATATATTACGATTTAAGTAATTAATATGGTATTTTAAGGTTTACTATAAAATTTTCATTGGAAGTTGATATCTTAAATAAATTCGAGGAAGAACCGAACAAACTTTTAGAGTGAATGGTTGTGTGAAATGGAAAATTTTTTTGGCTGATACTGTTTAAGCTTGCTTCCTTGCATCACATACCTCTACTAATGCAAATGCTTCATCTCTATTTTCACAATTGAAATAACTTTTTTTTTCAATCTTTTTCCTTAAGCGCTTACTTCTTGAAACGAAGCTTCCTCAATGCCAATGATAGCAGCCATATGATTAGCCGAAGCGATAAATTTTGGATTGCTTTAAAATATTCCATGTCATTTTGTAGACATTCAAAAGCTTGTGTATATCAGAATCCTTTCTTTTTTTTCTTTTTTTTTGGAGCATTTTACTTACTGGATTAATTTAATTTAAAATATTAATTTTATTATCGTCTTCAGTGATTATAGCAAAATATTTAGTTTCTCTAGGATTTCTAGTATTTTATCTATAATATTTTGTGAAATTATTTCAATAATTTCATTTTGTACTTGACCACCCAAATAATGCACGATATTTTTCGACTCAGATTTCTAAATACCGCGAATATGGTCTGCCACAGCTGAATCAATTTTAGCAATTGTTTCAGTAAGTTTTAAAAAGGTACCATTTTCATTTTCATATAAATCTTTTGAAGATCCCCTGAACACTATACATTATATAAAATATTATCATATACTGTATATTATTGTGGCTGAACTGCAGGACATGGATATCTCCATTGCAGGCGTGGCCCGAAGAACGGAGTGCTGGATCTGTAGAGTTCTGTGATCGACTGATTATTGGGAATGCATAGTTTACTCATTTTTCGTTTCTGATTGTTTCATTGGATGCAAATTCGCTTCTGATTTTAGCGGGAAATGGGAAATTATGTTGCCCTTGGTTATTTTGTGTTGTTGTTATTCCGTTTGCAAAAGGATGGCTTAATGTAAGACTGAAATTGAACGATGCATGACTGTAAATTTGATTACCTTCGGAATATAAGTGTTTTCCGCGTGATGTTTGATGAAGGACTGATGAGGTGTTTTGTTGTTGTTGTTGTTGTCGTCGTTGTTTTCAAGTTGTTTCTTGACAATTTAATGTTTTTGGCATTAATTGTATGAGTTATTAGTATCAGGTTCTCTTCATATAAGCGTGGGGATAGCAGCCCCCAGAACAATAAAAATAAGCGTTCCTGTTGAGGTGCGTGAGCAATTCTCATTGTTAATGCACGTGAAATCGCCTAGTAATGTACAGGCGAGAAGAATCAGGTTGTATGTGCTATCAATTTTTGTTTGCTATTTAAACAAATTGCCGTTTTGGTTTTTTTTCTGGGGAATGTCACGTGACATTCCCCAGTAACATGCAGGAGAGGGGATAAAGCAGTGAGTGGGAGGTGCCTTCAAGTCCCAACACTGCTTTCTTCCCCTCTTTCCGGCAGAAGTATGGGGTTGTTTCTGGAGTATAACCCTTGCGAAATATAAATAGGAAACACAGATCCAGATAATAAGCAAATTAACGTGTCTTCAATTTCGTGTACCGTATTTATTTCAAATGAATTATTTTATTGCCGTGTTGAATAACCCCAGGGGCTCACATCTGGTGAGTATGGGCTTGGCACACCCAGGGTCCTCAGCTGGATATCATCATTCTTCTCTTTCTTTGTGATTCCCTTCTGATTCTTTGCTCTCTTACGGTAATTCGAATTTTATTTTTTTTAGCTGGTGCAGCATAAGCCTTAGGCTTCCTTGCACCATATCTAATAATAATAATAATACTCGTAAACGTTAATCAATCAGATGACCAGTGCGACTCTTGGGTATGTGCGACAAGCGGACAGGTTTTACGAGCACAACGAGTTGCAGGATGGTAAACCCTTTGATTCTTAATTCATGCTTGCAGCACTAATTGCCTCAATTGCCTAAGGCCAGAGGTACAAACAATTCGTTTCCAGTTGTCTCTCGTAATCTCTTTGTTATATGGAAATTTTCTTCGATCTACAGAATCTATTTTAAATATAATTACCAAGGGGAACTCAAAAATATTACTAAATAGAAAATTTCGCTATAAAGAAGTTTGTTAAACAGAGGTTTGACTTATATATCAAAATTTTTTTTGGCGCCCTCCTGAACTGCTGATCGTAAGCGATGCTTACCTCATCTACCCACTTGTGGCAGCCCTGGGCATCTGGATACACCAATCACCTCCATACCAGGGACTCACATCTGGTGAGTATGGGCTTGGCATACCCAGGGTCTTGAGCTGGATATCATCATTCTTCTATTCCTTGTTGATTCCCTTCTACTTCTGACTCTTGTTCTCTCTCTCTCTCTCTCTCTCTCTCACACACACACACAGGGTAATTCAAAATTTTTTTTGGCTGGTGCAGCATATGCCTTAGGCTTCCTTGCACCATATAGCTAATAATAATAATAATAATAGTTAACCTGAAGGATTACTTAGAGAACAACACAGCACCACTCTACCAGGTCATCAGGAAGATAGATACATGGTAACCCCATTCAACCTAAGCGAGGAACCCTCACCCACCTAGACAGCACAAGAAACAAAGTCAGAAAGATGGGCAAAGAAGACACTCCATGGCAGACACTACAATGACCTCCATCAAGATCGTATCAATAACATTGCTTCCAATGCATGGCTTACAAGCGGGATGCTCTTCCCCAAGACTGAAGGATTCATGCTGGCCATCCAAGACCAGTTAATAAACACCAGAAACTATAGAAAACACATTGCAAAGGAGCCCGGAATGTCAGGTGACACATGTCGACGATGCCACCTGGCCTCAGAAATGATCCAATACATCACCACGGGTTGCAAGGTGATCACCCAGACTGAGACACTCATAGACACGACCAGGTAGCCAGGATAATACATCAGAAGCTAGCGAAGAAATACCAGTTGACCAAAGAAAGTGTACCATACTACAAGTACGAACCCCAGGCAGTACTAGAGACCCAAACCCACAAGCTGTACTGAGACCACACCATAATAATGGATAAGACCATCCCGCACAACAGACAGGACATAACCCTTGTTGACAAGATGGAAAAGGCTACCTACCTGATTGACAGTGGTGCCCAACACTAGCAATGTCCAGAAAACCCATGAGGAATAAATTAGGAAGTACACGAACCTGAGACATGAAGTGAAGATGTGGCATATGCAAGAAATATCGACTATCCCGATCATCGTGTCAACCACCGGTATGGTGCCAAAGACTCTACATACCAGCCTAGAAGCAATAGCAATTTCCTTGACCAACAGTAACACCAGACATTACAACCACCCTGTGTACTTGGCAGCAGTACCCATCACAGAGTGGAATTCCCCAATCAGGAAGAAATAATACAAGACCAACAATAATAATACCTGCATTGCTGATTGCATTACATACAGCTTGGTTGGCCATACCTCCTGAATGCTTCTGACATCTTGTTGAATCAACGCCATGTCGGATAGCTGCTGTACTGAGGGCAAAAGTACCTACAAAGTATTAGGTAGGTGGTCATAATTCAGTGTATTTCCTAAAACATTATGCATTGACACTGTAATTGTTATCTTTACCAACAATAACAAATGGGATATTAGTGAGAGGACTAATAGCCCCTCTTCCTTGACTGATTATAATATTCAGAAGTAACCACATTGATTTAACTAATTGTGCTATGCACATTTCACTAATACCTAAGAGGCGCCCACTAAGACTTCCAGCATTGGGTCCCCAAGAACCTAGATTTGCCCTTTTCTGGTGTGGGGACAGAGGCAAAAGCATGGGTCCATATCACATCAATGATGCAAAGAACTTTTATGGTCCTTTTTCACACCATGGCTGAATTAGTCAATCTGGGACAAGGATAGCAAGGTTATTTCTTTCGACTGGAATCGCGGGTTTATTCGTCCAGAAAAATGGGCAAACCGACCAGAGAACATATGCAATTTACGGACATGGGTGAATGAATTTGTTATGTCAATTAACCATAGTTTGAAATATTATATATAGAAAGAGTGTACAAGTGTAACATTACATCAATATATTAAAAAAAATTATTTTTCTTTTAATACACAGGCTATAACGTATAGCTATCTAATAGCCAGTCTCTAACTTGAGAGTTTATAGCATTCAATATAAGAACACTCAATTATAGCATAGTCCATTTGATATTGATGGTTCTATTTATCAGTGAAAAAACTGCAAAGTACTGCATATGGGTAGAGGTAACTCAGAGTAGTAGTAGTGGCAAATGATGCAAGAAAGAAAGGCTGTATAGCATCAGTAAAAAAAAAAAAAAAAAAAAAACACTTCCCCATCCTTATTCTCCAAGAATTTTAGTTCTTCCTTGAATTTATTCAAACCATCCACTTCCACAACAACACATGGAAGCCTATTTCAACAATCAACCACTAATTGGCTGAAGGCAAACTTTTGCACTTCTATCCTGCAGTCATCCTTCATTTTAAATTTATGCCCCCTCGTGTGTGTAGTACCAGCAAGAGGAATGCCATTCACACTCAGCTCAGCCAATCCATTGAAACCCTCAAACACTTCAATCAGATCACCCCACAGGTGCCTAGTCTCCAGACAATGCAATTTGCAGATCTGAAACCTTTCAAGGTATGGGCACCTTTTTGTACTCTTCACCAATTCAGTTGCCCTTCTCTGCACTAATTCAAACAGGTCTACATTCTTCTTAAAGTGAGGCCTCCAGACCTGTATGGAATACTTACAATACTGTAGATGTGGCTAAACATGTCCTTGTACAAAGGATAATCACTTCCTTATCCCTACTATCAATTTTTTCTAAATATCATTGACAAAACTCCATGAGCTGTCCTGGGAGTCTGTCTGCATTGCTCAGAGAACTTCATATCTGACTGCACAAGTACCTCCAGGTCTTTTTAATTTTCCACTGACCTGAGAGCAGTACCACACAGTTGGTACATTATTCTGGAATTGCTGCTACCCATATGCTGTACTTTGCATTTATTAATGTTCAATTTCAATTGCCATTTCATAGTCCATCTGCCTGACTTTTCTAGATCCTGTTGCAATAGCATACTGTCATTAACCACTCTGCCAAGCTTTGTATTATCTGCAAACTTGTACATTAATCCTGATATGCCTTCATCAATACTGTTGATAAAATAGAACACAACAATGAGCCCAACAACAAACCAATGAGCCCATCAAAGTCCATTAATTACCACCCTCTGTCTTCTCCCACTCAACCAAACTTTACTTTATGCCTTGCAATAATTGTATCGATCCATGGTCTCCCAAAATCTTGGGACCTCTTGGAGCAACCTGGTAAACGTGGCCTTCATTGCAATTACAAAGCTTGCTTCTTAACTGAAAATGATTCAGGACAGGGGACCTTATATATTATGTGACTGGATACATTAGGGGATATTGTGTTCGTTGCATAAGATGGGCAGGAACACAGACATTTGTAGGTATTATAAGCAACTTACAGGGTGACATAGTTTGGAGTGTAGTGGATTTAGAGATGGTGATAGCACAATGCTGGATTTATTTGTCTCAAAGGATCAGCAAGATTTCAGGCCCAGGCACAAATTCACATTTAATACAGCCTCTATTACAAATACAATTAGCAATGGCATATGAATTAAAAAAGCAATAGTATGAGCAGTGTCTAAATGATTTCGGTAACTATGCTGAAGAGTAATACAACAATACGCTTACATAATACATTAATTTTCTTACAGTGAATCAGTAATAAATTCCTAGTATTAATGATCCAACCCTGTGTGTACATGAACACTTTTAAAAGCGATTGGTGAATTAAAATATATTAGCCAAAACTTAAGGTAAGGACTTACCTAGGATCCCAGAATGGCAAAAAAAAAAAGTTTTTTTTTTGGCCAAGTCAAGAGTGAAATCAAAGTCAAACACATTAATATGTACACTCAGTGATCACTAAATTGTGGCCATCAACCTAATAATACCATTGTCTGCACAGTGGTATCATCACTGTCCTCCCCACGCCAGGTGGGTTGGTTTTTTTTTAGGAGCATCGGTGACTGAGGCCATGTTGCACTGTGTATATTGTCTGTAAATTGCATGTTCTAAGGTTGATTGTTTGCTGGACGAAAATACCATGCTACCCTCGTCTGAGACAGACTTAACAATGTTGTGAAAAAAGCCTGTAAAAATTCCTCATATCATCGATGGGACTCAAACTCGGGTCTTTTCCACCCAGTGTGAAGACAGTGGTTCTACCAAGGGCACGCCGGGTTGAAAAGGCTCAGATTCGTATCCTGCCAATGACACAAAGAACTTTTATGGGCTTTTCCCCCCCTGGAAAACTGGGGTTTTTCAAACAAAGCAGGCAAATCAGCCAGAGAACACACAATTTACAGACACAGTACACATGGGTAGTTGAAAGTTAATTTCCAGGTGACCCTAATATAATAGTTTTTTTTTTTTTTTTTTTACCTAATACCTAGGATCCCAGAATGGCAAAAAAAAAAAAAACAGTTTTTTTTTTGGCCAAGTCAAGAGTGAAATCAAAGTCAAACACATTAATATGTACACTCAGTGATCACTAAATCGTGGCCATCAACCTAATAATACCATTGTCTGCACAGTGGCATCATCACTGTCCTCCCCACTGTCGGGCCACTGTCGCATGGATAACAGCCAATATTCGCCTAGGCATTGACTCCACTAGCCGTCTGAAGACGTCCATAAGGATCTGCAGCCAAGTTGCCTGCAAGGCTTTCGTGTCTGAATAGATGAAAGCTGGATGTCCATATGTCTCACTTCCTGTTCCAAAACATCCCACAGGTATTCAATTAGATTGAGGTCATGCAAACTGGAGTCAACGAAGATGAGCGTTATCCTCAGTGTTCCTCAAACTACTTGAGCACAGTGCAGGCCCAATGACAGTACATTATCATCTTGGAAGATTCTGTTTCTGGCTGGAAAACAAAGGCAACATGATTTCCTAAGAGCTGCCAATAGACCCATCAGAGAAATGTTGGTCCATATATTCATCAGGGTTTCTAGTTCTCGCCAGCAATACATGCCCCATATTAAGCAACCACCGTCACCTGCGTGAATAGTGGGCACCATGCATGATGGGTCCATGAAACCTTGATCAGGCCATTCCATCAGTGTCCAAATTTTTGGATTAAATGGCACCTCTAGCTTTTGAAACTTCATTTATGTGTTACAATAATGGCATCTACAATATTTGCATAACAAGCAGTTAATTAAAAAAAAAAATTCTGGTTATTTATTGTAAGGGTGGCCACTTCCCTCAGGAGGTATTTTAAAAATCACTAATAGGATACATTGTAATCAATTGTAAATGCAAATAACCAGCTTTTGAAGCCACTGGCAATTACTGCTACTAACTTGGAATAGGCACAAAATGTGTTTATTCATTAGTTTCCTAATACTTTAGTTTTTGAGAAACTATAGGATGGTCCAAGTGATTACTACTCTATGCACCACGTACCCTGGATAATCGTGTCAGGGTCACGGTTGGTAAAATCACTGTCCCCCAGACACCGAGTGGAAAAGACCAGAGTTCAAGTCCCATCAATGACGTGAGGAATTTTTATGGGTCTTTTTCACAATGTGGCTCAGTTTGGTCTCAAGTGAGGGCAGCATGTTTTTTTAAACAGAACATGAATTTACAGACACTATATAAGAAGCAATATGGACTTAGTTGCTGATGTTTGTAAAACCCCAATTATAACAGCTGTTAATTCAGTTGGTGACAAAATTAAACCTTTTACACTCTGCATGAGGGATAGCAAAGCTATTCACTGCACTACCAATGAGGACTTTAGCATGCACATTTTCATGCCATATGTATATTGCACATGCAATATATAGTAAATTTCTAATTTACTAAGTTTTAAAATGTCAAAAAAAAACAAATGTTTCAATTATTTCAAAACTTATTTTGAATGTATAGAGACAAAAGAGATTGTGTTTCTGTTTTATTCCTGCTACAAAAGAAGTATTAACAATTTCACTGTTACAAAAGCCACATATTAGGCTCATTTAATATTGTGCCTATTACAGATCATATATATTAATATTTTTCATATTATTATTTCATAATAATATTATCTATCTTAAATAAATTATTTTTCTGTTTTAATGTTAATTTTATTCAAAACTCCAGAATTATCTCTGCAACTGATTTTTAAACCAATATTGTTTTAATCTCATTCGAGTTTACACTTTTTTAACTCAAAGTAATTAACAGATTCTTAATGGTAACAAAAATCATTGTAAAAATTTGACTTTATATTTTTCAGTGAAATCCTAAGTTTATGCAATATTATATACATTTCCAGAATTATAAATTAGTAATAACTTAATGGTAGTAGTTGTGTACATAAAATCTCGTGATTGCTGTTAGATTATAAATTGTAAGCTACACACTCTTTAGTTAAATATTACATCTTAACATACTGAATATCTAAGAGAAGATATTCAATTTCAGGTGATTACACTTGTCTCTCTTCATGGTTACATCTGTAAACCATAGATGAGTTACATTGTACAGTGTTTTAAAAAATGTCTTTTCCTAACACAGCAAAGGCTATCTAATGAGGAGATAGTCCAATTTCAAGGTCAATTCTTCTGGCTCCTTCCACATGTACAAGAATACGAAGGCAATAAAATAACTTGTTTAAAAAAAAAAAAAAAAAAAAAAAAAAAATGCAAAGGCCACAATATTTTTCTAATGCTAATTAATATTTCATATAAATCCGCAACAGCACTATTTATATATTAGAGCTGTTGTTCTTAAGGCCATGTAAAGTATTTTTAAGTTCTGTTCAATTGACAATCACTGATACCAAAGAAAGTTCATTTTTAGTAATTGGTTTTCAGTGACTGCTTGCAATCATTAATATATATATATAAAAAAAAAAATGGATTTCTTTAATTTTAATAAACAAACAACAACAACAACAACATAAAACAGCTGTATAAACATTTCACATTATTCGACATTTTAAAGATAAAGTTTAAAATCAGAGAAGAGAAAAATGAATAATAATGGATGATAAGTGGAATACACAAATCTCCATCTTCACAGGTAATAGGATTTTTTTCCACATGATCTGGACACTTTGAAGCTATATGAATTGTAAATATTTGTACACAAGGTTATTATGGTTGAAGATACAAAATTATAACATTATAATATTGGAGGACTCATACTGTCCAACTGCTTCAGGATGTTTTCTCTTTCCCTCAATGCTTTCCAGGCTTGATCTTTTTCCTTTTTTGTTGGGCTCCTTTTTTTCTGCCGGGCAGACATAATTTTTCGATATGCTTCCATTACCTGAAACAAGGTAAATTCAATCAGTTCTCTAAATCAATTTTTCTGTACTCAAACTAGTTATTAATGACACTTGTTATATGCTATGATACAAAAGCCATATGACAAATGATAAAAAAAAAAAAAAAAAAACAATCACTCTAAAATCTTTTATGTTTTCCATGAATGAGAAGGGAGTGCTCCAAATAATTCATCATTTCATTTCTGTGACAGGCTGGTGTTATGTAGTTTTTAAAATCATCAAATTAATGTTATGTTTTTCATATTCTCATAGAAAGAGATCTAGCAGAGTGAAAGCAGACAAGAATTAGCCTTTAAACTCCTATAACAACAACAAGAATTAAGGTAAAACATGAGCTCATCTAGTAAGGATGGAAATGTCTCTTGAAAATTTTATGAAAAGAGATTCTTTGCTGATGATGCTGTCCCATGCTACAGACTAAATGGATCTTGCATACAGGACCATGTTAAGATGAACCCAGGAAGAAAATGCACCCAGGTACTAGCTCTAAAATAGCAACCAAACAAAGAGTGGCATTGAAACCTTTTCATATAGTGAGGTAGGAAGTAGTATTGGAAACTTATTTAGTTGGGAAGGATAACATTCCCTTTATATCCAAGTGCATCAAAGTCTAGCTCTGCTTGCAGTAGTAAGCATCACTTTACAATCATATCCACTAAACACTGTTCATCTGCAGCTGATCCTGCACGATCATTTCATTTTTTAAAATTTTTAATTACAAATGTCATTTTAAATTTGTGCAGTAATCTGAATACACACAAAGATATAAGAATTCAACTTTAGTGTTAGAATTAGTATACTAATATGCCAGAAAGATAAAAGAATAACTTATTCTGGTATGCAAATGTTCTAACTAAAGCTTTAAGTTTTGTGAAAGTTCAAATAAAACCAGCAATTCATTCAGAAAATTCTGAATATATTTTATAAAAAAACTTACCTCTTAACCATTTGGTTTACTATAAAAACAAAAAATGGTTAAAGACAAACAGAACTCACCCCCACCCCAACCACAAAATACCATGCAAAGGTGTGCTTCAACGTGGTGGTTTGATGGTGACTGAAACCTTGAATATATAAAAACCCTGAAAATATTAAAAGTCAGGAGCTCAAATGAAGAGCTTTCCAAATGTCTACATGCTGACTGAAAAGGATAGAGTTTATTTAAATGATGGAAGAAATATCAGGAAATAAACTAAATGATTTTCTAACAGTTCTATATTTAAACTAACAAAGCCACCCATGGACATGAATGAAGTATGGTTAGTTAGTTAGTTAGTTATTTGGGGCATTAGCAACTAAGGCCATATTGCTGCAGGATATGTGGTGGTCATTCCCTGACCTTTCCGCATCCTCCGTATTTGGTGGTGACGGGCTGAATTAGGTATGGAAGTAAAGTTCCTACAACTAGTGCTGTTGAGGTCATGTTTGATGAGTTTGAAAATAAACAGAAGTGGTACGCTGTATGAAGATAATAAAGCACTCAAAACCTACATTGGTATTATTATGTTTATTTCTGAATTGGAAATATGTACTAATGGTGTCACAAGAACTTGTAACTGAAGTGATCTTTTGTGACAGTGATACTGCAAAGACAGCTGTCACTGAAGAAGTAGAAAGAAACATCACAAAATGTGGCCCCATTATGTCCATATTTTCATATTACAGACAATTTACAATTCAGAAATAAACATAATAATACCAACATAGGTTTTGAGTGCTTTATTATCTTCTAACAACAGTTTTCCTACCCAATATACCACTCAAGGAATACCTTGGTATGCTGTAGTTCAAACTTCTTCAACAGAGTGATACAGAGACTGTCTAGCAGACTCACAGGTTGCAAGTAACAACAATTTTCGTTAGTAGCATTAACGTTCTGTGTCACATTTTTCAATGAAGCAATAAACAAATATTAAATTTTGCACTAAACTGGGAAAATCTACAACAGAAATGTATGAAGTGTTAAAAACTGTTTACAGTGATGAAATGTTAAGTTATACCAGTATGTTTGAATGATATAAGCAGTTGACATGCACACATGAAGATGTTCACTATGACCTAAGGAGGGGGCATCCGTCAACCTCTTGAAATGAGGAGAGAATTGTAAAAGTTTAGGAAATTGTGGCATGTGGTTTGACCCTCAGGATGATGGTTGATGAGTTGCATATGAATCAGGAGGATCAAATTCTGCATGTAGATTTAAAGAAAAGGAAGGTCTGTGAAATTTGCATTGTACAGCCTCATGGATGAGAAGAAGTAATGGAGAGTGTCCGTGTCATCGTGCAAAGATTTGTCAAGATAACCCTAATTTCCTTGACTGTATTGTCACTGGAGATGAATGTTGGGTGTTTCAGCACAACCCACAGAAGAAAGCATCAGAGCATGCAGTGGACTTTGAAATCATCACCAAGGCCCAAAAAGTTTCATTTACAGAAGTCCAGGATCAAGAAGATGCTGATCATGTGTTTTTGACAAACACAGTGTGATTCATAAGAAATTTGCAGCTGAAGAGAAGAGAGTTAATACTATGTTCTACGTACAGGTGTCCCAAATACTTTTGAACTGCATTTCCAGTGTGAGGCCACAATTTTGAGAGAAAGGGCAGCTGATTCTTGTTGAATGACTATGCTCCCACCCATTCCACACACTTGTGAAGACATTTCTGATGAAATGTGGCATTGAACAAATCAACCATCCTCCTTACTTTCTGATCTAGCACCAACAGACTTCTTCTTTCCCAAGGTGAAAATTGCCCTCAAAGAAAAGAGATTTCAGGATGTAGGCTTTGCTGACTCTTTTCAGAAACCTTTAGAATGGGTATAATAAGTGCATTCAATCAGGTGGTAATTACTTTTAATAAAAATAAAACCATTCTTGGGCTCTTTCACTTTGTGTTTTTTTTTATTTCAACAGTCTGGAAACACTTTATTGCCATCATTTGTATTCTATAAATAACAAGCAATGTCGTGTGGTCACCTGTAGGTTTTGGTTTGTGACTGTCTACATGAAAGATGAATGCAAGAAAAAAAAAAAAAAAAAAAGGATAGTTTATATGAAAACATAAACACACACAAAAAAAAAAAAAAAGGGGGGGGGGGGGGGAATTTTTGAAAATTTCCCTTTACAAAGAAGAAATTATTATCTGTGTTAGTTTATGCATGACTCTTGAAAACTTGTGTTGTTGTTTCAATATGTTAAGAACAGCAAAAATAGTTTAAGTGTTTATTTTTTAACTCAAGGAAAAGTTTAATTTATTAATAAGCAAATTTTATTACATAGGCATCAACAGGATATCAGATAGTTATATCAGAATGAAAATGCTGTCATTATAAACATTTGAAAACGAATTGCATTAGTCAACTTCATGAACAGAACATACCGGAAAAGGAAAAAAAAAAAAAAAAAAAATTATGCCGGAAACTTTGCTCTAGAGACTAAACATGGGTTTCCCCACTTCAAGCCAAGTGGTGGTATTATGGAAAGCATTATAGAGAAAAACCCTAGCCACTAAAAGAGAAATGCTTGCACTAGTTTTAAGATGAGAAAAGAGCGAGTTACAATTGCTATGTGTGCAAATGCTACTTGGACACACAGATTGTCCGTGATCGTTATTGGTAAGTCAAAAAAACCAAGAGCATTTAAAAATCTTTCTAATTTTCCTGTTTTGTATAAAAATCATAAAAAGCCTGGATGGATGTTTCTGTTTTCCGAGATTGGTTTATAATTCTTTAATTTAATCATAAGGTAAGATTAAATTTATTTAATCTACCTTACATTTGATTATCCGGATAATTTGGCTATCCGAAAGAGGTCTGACATCAGTTATTCCGATTAACTGACACTCTACTGTATATTTTCACTTTGTTTAATAATCTAAAATCATATACAGTATATTTAAATCAGTCTAAAAATTGGATAACTTAATTGTTTTATCTTTTTGATAAAATGTCCTTTAGTTAATTCTTTATCACCAACATTGTGGATTGCTGATAATGAATTAAAACTATGGAATAAAAGGATATATCAGTAGGAAAATCTACTATTACTACTCCTACTCCTCTTACTTCAGAATCTGCAACTTGTAATTTCTTCTTTAACTCTTGCTTTGCCATTTCCTCTTTAGCTAGACGCAACAGTTTAGTAGCTTGTGTTAAGTTATGCCCACTAATAGCCTTTAGTTCTGCTTGACTCTTTCGTAATTCTGCTAGGATTTCATCATCAGGATTTTCTGGAGCAGCATCATCTACATCTAGTATGCCTAAATAAATAAAAGACAAAAACTCAGACATCAGTTCTATTTTTAACCAAAGATATATTTAAAATAGTTTTATATATCTAAATGTAATAATAATTGTTAAGTGTAAAAATTGAAAGACCTAAATAATTGCTAAATCCAAAATTAAAGTTACAGGATGGTGCACTTAAAAATAGTTACTAAATGATAATAGTATCATTTAGTAACTATTTTTTGGTCACCTGTTCCTCATATTTTAGAACCCTAATATGAAACTATGTACTATAAGCAATTTTAATATATATATTGTTCTATTCAGTTTGAGGATTGTGTACAGAAAAATCTATGTTTAAACCTTAATAAAACATAATGCCATAATTGTAATACCTTGTTCCTCCAGTTCTCTGCGTATTCGTTTTTCCAACTGCACAGTATTTCCAATGTTAAGAGATTTAATAAAATTGCCTTTTGTTGGTGGAGGACTGGAGTTTACATCTGCATTATCTAAATAAATAAAAATAACAAATGCAATTAAGTATCATTATCTTCAAATAGGAAAAGAAAAGAAGAATTTAAATGGTATATTTAACCAAATAAACAAACAGTTCAGTTTAATCAGTTTAACTAAATAAACAAACATCAATCACTCTTAAACCATGGAGAGACTTTTTGCTCTCATTGAAGACTGACCATCAAGTACTAGGTGCTAAGACTTCGGCTTATGTTCAGCTTAGATACAAATACTGTTATACACTTAAAACAGTATTCATATATTTGTATTGATTCTTCAACTCCATGCATTTAATACCTTTCAAATCTGGGGTTAAAAAAAAAAAAAAAAAAAAAAAAAAGCCTAAATTGACATGGTCCTAATAAAGTAATCAAGGCAGCATTAGCTTTACTACATGCAGGGTTATTTCAGTGCAGTAGTTGAAATAAGATTAAAATTTGTACACATTACTAATAGTCAATTTCAATTGGAGAGACTTTCTGCTCTCACTGAAGACTGAGCACCAATTACTAGGTGCTCAGTCTTATGTTCAGTTTAGAGATAAATACTGTTATACTTAGGTTCTGCCTAAGTCTAATATCTGCTACACATTTAAAAAAAATGTATGCCTTACCAGGAATAATATATTTTGTTTGAGTGAAGAGCCAAGTGGAAGGTAAAAATTGAAGTTTTAGTTCCATTTTGACTTCCAGTTGTAAGTTCAATTAGACAAAATACATTATTAACAGTTAGGTATATGTTCACTAATAGATGATGAGAAGCCAGTAAGCTTAAAAACAACTTTCCTAGCAGTGGCTCATATTTTTAAATGTATAGTGGGTTCACCTATTGAGGTGATGCTATATAATTTAAAAAGATATTAACAAAGCTGGATAGAACTGTGGATAATTGTATTTGTTGAAACTGAATGCAAGCAAGTACAGAAAAAAAAAAAGTACCATCTTGTTGTTTATCTTTGCTAATGCATGACGTTAACAATTTGTATGCCATTAATGAAAAATAGCAATTTTTTTTCCACTATAAAATGGAACTTTTTCTTTTTTCCTCCCACATTAGTGTCTAACACCTGATACATTTGGAGAGAACAACAATCTAATAATTACAAAAAATAAATCAAACAAAATCCAGGCAAGTTAGATGCTTCCAGAAATATTTTTAAAAGCAAATAATTAGAAAAACTCACCTTTAGAATTAGGCTCAGTCATAGCATCTTCCAAGGATGTCATTAAGTTTTCTTCAATTAAACAAGACACTAATCTCTGCGTTAAGGCTCCAAATGGCGAGGCATCATCTGATGATTCACTAAAAGAAACACAAACATGCTTTAAAAAATAATATATATATATATATTTTTTTATATATATACACTGAGTGATCACCGAATTATGATCATCCATATGAAAACTGAATGCGGCCCGTTGACCACATGAGGTACGAGAGTGCACAGCTAGCTGACATACGTAGCATATAGATAAGGTGTCAGTGGTTCAGTAGGTAGTAAAATTCCAAGTGTGATGGGTAAAAGGAAAGATTTATCAGACTTTGATAAAGGACAGATTGTGGGAGCTCGACAAGCTGGTGCCTCGATTTCCCAAACGGATGAACTGCTGGGGTGTTCGAGAGCCGCCGTTGTTAAAGTGTACCAGGACTGGCGTCAATATGGCCAAACAACGACAAGGCGGCAAAACTGCAAAGGTCAGCAAAACGTTGATGTTAGAGGTGAGTGCAGGGTCTGATGACTTGTATAGGCAAACAGGCACAGCACCGTTGAAGAGTTGACTACCCAATACAACTTGGGCCAACCCGGAACAATATCTGGCATGACCATGTGTCACACGCTCGAACGTATGGGCTATACCAGCAGACGACCCCTACGGCATCCTCTCCTGACCAAGGTTCATCGGCGTAAAAGACTCGCCTGGTGCAAAGAGCATGCAAGTTGGATGTTAGAAGACTGGAAGAAGGTGTACTGGTTGAATGAGTCAGGTTATTTACTTCACACCATGGATGCTTGTATGGATTTGGCATCAACAACACGAGACTCTTGATCCATCATGCATGGTATGAAAAGTGCAGGCCGGTGGAGGCAGTTGTATGGTGTGGGGCATGTTTCGCTGGCAGGAACTTGGACCTCTGGTGCATGTGGAACAATGTATCACTGGTCTCCGCTATCGTCAACTGCTTGTTGACTGTGTACACACTGCTATGTTACACTTTTTCCCGAATGGCAATGGTGTCTTCCAAGATGACAATGTGGCGAGCCATCGGGCACTTGTTGTGCAGGGATGGTTTGAGGAACACAGTTCTGACTTCCAGAATATCGAGTGGCCTCCCAACTCCCCCTGATATCAATCTCATAGAGCACTTGTGGGACACTATGGAAAGGCATATCAGGCATCTGGATATACCAAAAACCAATCACCCCCATTGCTGACCGCATTACACACAGCTTGGTTGGCCATACCTTCCGAATGCTTCCGACATCTTGTTGAATCAATGCCACGTCGGATAGCTGTTGTACTGAGGGCAAAAGGAGGACCTACGAAGTATGTGGTCATAATTCAGTGATCACTCAGTGTGTGTGTGTGTGTGTGTGTGTGTGTGTGTGTGTAAATAAATGAATATTATACATTGGTGTGCAAAATTTAAAGACCAGTCAGGTTTTCACCTGTAGCTTTTCACAGGAATGGCCTGGTTTTGTTTGTTTGTTGTTTGTTATTTGGTTTTTAGGAGCATTAGCAACTAAGGCCATATTGCTCCGGGATATGCGGTGGTCATTCCGTGACCTTTCCGCATCCTCCGTATTTAGTGGTGACGGGCTCGAATCCCGGTCTAATCAAGAAGCGTGTGCTACGCACTGCTACTCCTTCCCACCTGGCTACAGAGGCGCCTGGATATGGGAAAAGCATACCAAAAGAACATCGTGAGGTATAGAAATGATGAAGGAAACAACACCGACACAAAGGAAACAAAACGGTACAGAGAGACTTTATTCAAAAATGGCAACATAACACTGGCTGCCATGATACAGATGCATCACTGCCAAAGATAGAACAAAGGGAAGAGGTGGTCCTCAGTAAGAGATATGGCCACCCCTAATGTCAATGCAGGCTTCGCACCGCCTGTCCATACTTAGAACACTGTTGTTGATAGGTTCTTGCAGTAACATTGCCCATTCCTCTGTCAGCGCCATCTTCAGCAGGTGAACATTTTCTGGTGGGCGTGGATGTGCTGCTAGATGTCTCCCCAGAGTGTCCTATATGTGTTTGATGGGATTTAGATCGGAGGAGATGGGCAGGCCAATCCATACAAACAATGTCCTCACTTTCCAAAAGCATATCGCACTGCATTGCAATGGGGTGTGGTGTTATCATCCATAAACACGAAGTCGGGGCCAATGGCACCTCAGAACAGATGCACATGGGGAAGGATTACTTCAGTACAGTAGTGCGCACCGGTTACAGTACTGCCTTCCAGTATCTGGAGTTGTGTACATCCATCCAAGATAACGCCTCCCCAGACAAGAACACTTCGACCGCCATATTGATCCCTTTCAGTGATGTTTGCAGGGTGATACCGTGTGCCAAAAATAAAGATAAAAAATAAAAATAGAAAGTAGTACAGCTGTCATCAGATGTGGGGGAAATATTTAGGTAATGGTCGAATATAGGTAAGGCAAAAGTGCCTGATCTGATGTCAGCTGAAATAAATAAATATTGATACATGATCAGGTATTTCATCAGGGGACTACACCTGACCATGTATCAGGAACTTCATTTCAACAGTTCCTGATAATTTTCTTAATTAATCATAACTTTTAGGATATTAACATTATTTCACCTTTCACATATCTACTACACTTCTTTTTCAACTATCCTCACCCTTCTAGTTACTGGCACTTTGTGTAACTTTCACATCCATTTAATATATTAATACAAACTTATATATATATATTGCTTTAGAAAAAGATAGAACCATTTTTATGGTGGCTATTTCTTTAAATTATAAATCCACAGTACTGGGATTATGATTCAAGGAAACTGCAAATTAGTGCATGCAGGAAAATTGGAACTTTTCAATCAATTTAAATTTCTAGGTCTTCTAGGTCTCCGTAGCCGAGTGATCAGGAGCGGGAGTGCAGTAGCACACGCTCTTTGAGTAGACCGGGGGTTCAAGCCCCTGACTGCTGAATATGGTCGATCTGCCAACCCGCACTGGACCAGCGTGGCAGATTATGGTCAATTTCCCTCAGCATGAATTGTTGAGGAGGCTTCCATCCTGCAGTGGGTTGATAATGGCTGCACTTTATTTTTTTATTTTACTGTCTTCTACTTAAAATATCTTGCAGATCTTGGCTTCAAAAATTCTTCATACCAAGTCTGGTTAATTATTCTTTAGAGTCTGGTGAAAGGGGCAATATAATTAGCCAAATTTTGCTTTACCCCCACACAAAATGTTAGCAATGAAGGGTAAAGTATAACACTCAGAATATATACATCAAAATGAATCTCTAAGCTAGTTGAAAATAAAACTTCTAGTTTGATGTGATATCCAGTTTTACATAATTTCCTTAACACATTAAATTAACTCCTATCATTCCTGTTCAGGGAACTCTGCTGGAAATAAGCCAAACCTAAAACCCTATGATAATGTGTCATATACCTATTATGTCAACTTCAGCTACACTAGTGAGATAATCTTTACCATCAATTTGCTAAACACATTAACAAGTGGTCAACATCCTATGTTTATATGATGAGTAATGAAAAAACAAAAAATAATTACAGGAAACAACTTTTAAATATAATTGGCTGATTGTATTTAAAATTGTAAGTGTTCATTATCAATGAATATAATTAATATTAATAGAAGTTCTAAGAACAATTTTAATAAAATAAAAACCTAACTACAGTAAACCCCCACGATTCGTGGGGGTTATGTTCCTGAGAAATGATACGAATACCGAAAATGTGAATACTGAGTTATGGCTCCCATAGTAATAAAGGGGTTCCATTCCAAAGTATGAAATATATAAGAAAAACTAGTCTAAAATTTTGTCTATGTATGTATTATATGTACCTTCATAATATGACTATGTACATAGTGAAATGCAAGCATATGGCATCGAAATGAAAATAAAAAACAATTTAATATTAAATGTAATATTTATTAGAAGTTTCAAATAAATCTTTCAAACCAGCGCCTTTGCTAACTAAAAAACTTATCCCGCCAGTGCTATCACCAGTTTCGCTAAAGTGTTGATAAAGGAGTTTTGCCTTTTCACGAATGATGAGTGAACTTAAAAGAATTTTATTTTGAGTTCGGTCTTCTATCCACAGATTTAAAGCCTTTTCCATTTTTTCTAATTTAACATCACGAGTTAGAGAGCAAATTTTTGAAGCAATTAGTGTGTTTTTCACGGACACTATGGCGGATTTTTTCTTCCGATTTCTTGATTGATCGTACCGTTGACTCATTGATTTTATAATGTTTTGCCACTGAGGAGACACTTTCACCATTAGAAATTTTGTCTAATAACTGAATTTTATTCGCTAATGTCACACCTTCTTTGATCTTTTCACATTTCCCTTGTTATTCGTAGCCATATTTTTGTACGGATTAGAAAGAACTTGTCCCAAAAAGTCTGTTTTACACTGCAAAACAGTAGATTTATCACTTTTGTAAGCATATCAATTTACAAAAAGATAAATTTATTCAATTTATAAGCATATAAATTAAAAGCAAACGATGAAACCTTCCATGACAAGTGCATAACACATACTGAACAAGGATTAGCGAGAAACATCCACGCTTGCAATTTTGTCACCCCTCTCCCCCCCGTCCACTGAGCGCTGTTTTGACCGGGAAAGATAATTTTAGCCACGCCCATGTTTTTTATGGCGGAAAATGTTCACGGCAGTTTAAAATTCACATTTTTATAGGTTTCATTTTATATTAAATCAGCGACCACAAATAGCGGGGGTTTACTGTACTGACTAATTTGACAAACTGTTATTCTTATAATCAATTTAAATATTTCTCAAGAACTGTGCTACTCACTTCTGTGTGACCATAAGTAATTTACAAAATATATATCATATACAAGTTTGAGCACATGAATTATAATGGATAAATGCACCATTTAACTAAATAACAAAATGTGTACAGTATACAATACTTTTGATCTTTTCCAAATACTATTTTTTTATTGCATAAAATTTAACACTGGCATTTATGATCTCTTCACACTAAGTTACAACTCCCTAATAATGCCATTTTTAAATACCATCATTTTTACACTGATGACAAATTCAAACTAAACAGATTTTAGCTAAAAACAATTAGGAAATTTCACATAATTGAATAGTGGATTTAATGCTAAAAAACAAAGAAGTACTAAACTTACTAATCTTTTTCAACCTTCTTCAACACTTTTTCAGCTTCAGCAGTATTAAGAGATGAATTATTACTTAATCCTCTACGTCTATCATTTGCTTTTGAACCTGCAAAAATATGCAATTTTTTCTCTCAGCATTACTGCATCATCATCAACTTTTAAATATTTGATTAAAACTAAAAGTATTTATTTTAAATATTTGTATTTAATTTTGTTTTAAATGAGACCCTAACAAGCAGGCATGCTCTTGCACCCAGCTCACCATCCTCCTTACCTTAAATATTAAAATATCTATTAGAATTATGTCAATGTGAAGTTTAATATGCCTCCAGCATGGTCTTCCATTTGAACCTACATCACTGAGTATATTTTAATTTGAGAAATATAGTTATAAAAATTCCATAGAGAATCTGTATTGGCAAAAATGCTATATGTTCTCCTGTGTATTTCTCATAGATGTTTTTCTCATGCAAGCTTATGTGACTTTTTTTTTTTTAACCCACATGCCTGTTAGTGTTATTCTTTTATATTTGGATGCTTGTACTGGCACTTCATTAAAACAGTGAAGCTCTTCACATTTCATAATAAAATTCTAAATTACTTGCAGCTCCACACACACTAACTAGCATACAACAGAAGTCCAAGTGGAGCTTATACAGTCACATGTGAATTATTATTTTGTCACCTTTAGGAAATAAATATGGTATTACCAAATTCTGATGTCTGGAAATTTGTCCATAAAGTTGGTAAAATTAAAGTTTTTCTCAGTTTAGTTTAAAACTGAAAATCGAAAACAAAAATCTTAATCTGGGAGATCTAGTTCTACCACTGGAGATTCCTAACAAAAATGAGTGTCAGAAAGTTTATCTGCTAACAAAAGTTCATCAATGTTGCCACAATCAGTTTTTTGTTTAATGCAATTTCTGGTTTTGAAAATAAAGTAAAATCCTTCATACAGTATCCTTCTGTATACAATAAAATTCCAATGCAACAAACTTCTTGGGTGGTGCATGAATCATTTAGTTGAATTGAAATTTATTTCTAATGAATATTGCTCAAAATAATTTTAAAAGAAATATTAGTGTATTCCAGTGCATAACAACCTTTGAAGTAAAAAAAAAAAAAAAAAACAAAAAAAAAACATTTAAAATCTTAAGGTTGACTCACATACCAAGTATAAAGTCCTAAGCTTGAATTAACCGCACGTGCTAGGGTTAGAAAGACATGAATTAACACAAATATATTTACAATTTATTACATTGATACAAGGTAACCACAAACCTCCTTGACAAACCTAAAATATTATTGTGTGAATAGGGTACACGATACAAACCTGAATTCGCTTCTAGGTGATGGAGGATACCCTCAAGTTTCTAATCTGCAACCAGAATGTGTGCACTGCAATAGACAGCAGGATAATCACAAAACTGTAATCATGGTAGAATTTACCAATCCTGAGAATGCATACAGACCTTTTTTTTTTGGGAGAAGTTATCATCATAGGCATTGTGTATCTGGACATGTTACAGAATTTCCTTATGTTCCAAATACAGGATGATAATCATCGTAACTTGATTTTCCAACAAGACAGAGCTCCACTACATTATGACAATGGAGTAGGTGCATACCTGAACAGTGTTTCCTAGGAAGAGGAAGGCTAATACTGTGATCCTCATGGACATTTGCAGAGTAGCTAATTGTGCCCACATAGAACATATCTGATTAAATCTTGAGGATATCCTCTGGGTAGTATGTGTGTGTGGGGGTGCAATGCTGCAAAGCAGCGGTTCTCAAACTTTTTGGTCTCAAGACCCGTTTACACTCTTGAAAATTATTTAGGACCCCAAAGCCTTAGTATAACATCTTAGTATTATTATGAAAAAAAGTTTTGACCTCATGGACCCCCTGAAAGGGTCTTGAGAATCCCCAGAGGATCCAATCGCCAATCTGTTATCAACTGAATAGTGTGTGTGTTTGTGTGTGTGTGTGTGTGTGGTGGTGGTATGCAGTAATGCAAGACAACTCCAAACAGCCAATAAAAATATTGACTTTCCCTAATATTTTAGCAAAAAAAAAAAAAAAAAAATATATATATATATATATATATATATATATTGTTAATCAACTGGTAAAAAATAAATTGGTGAACCACAAGTGATATAAAAGGAAAAAATACAGTGCTCATATTTCATAAAAAATAAATAATTTTTGCATATGAAGATACTCCTATTTTAAACAACTAAAAGAAACTTTTAGTTATTTAAAATAGGAGTATTTTAAGCTGCCTATATAGGCAGACATGAAGGTCCCTTTATGGAGTAAATATTAATTACATTGTATAAGGGAATTGAGTCTGCAGTTGGTATGGAGACTGTGCCTTATAAAGAGGGGAGATTTAGAATGCGATATCATTTTATTCACTATACCAATGTGCTTTTGGATAACGAAATCACATATGAAAATATGTGACCTGACCTGTTTGTTGTTTGGTTTTTAGGAGCATTAGCAACTAAGGCCATATTGCTCCGGGAATATGCGGTGGTCATTCCCTGACCTTTCCGCATCCTCCGTATTTGGTGGTGACGGGCTTGAACCCCAGTCTAATCAAGAAGCGTGTGCTACGCACTGTTGCTCCTTCCCACCTGGCTACGGAGGCGTCGTGACCTGACCTATGAGAATTTATTAACACTTTGAAGTGTTGACTGTTTCATCAAATATTTCATAAAATATTTGCATAAAAGAAATGCATAAAACACAAATGATAAATAAAAAAAACATAAGTAAAGTAGTCTACCTTCTTTTTGTTCTTCTATCATATCTTCCTGAGCCCACTTTAAGGAATAGTGCTTACCAAGTGCAGGAACTTTATAATATTCTGAGTCTTCACTGTGTGATTTTATCAGATCCTCTAATATCTGGAAATTAATTTCATACACAGAATTATCATTATTATTATTATCATATCTTAATATAAAAATAACAATCACAGTAATTAAAATTGTATATGTTTAAATTTTTCTGTGATAAGTTGTTTTCCTGCCACAAGTTGGCTTTAATTGGATAGTAGTTACAATTTTCAGTATTGTAGCTGTGGTTATCAAATATATGAATCCTATTGGAAATACTTATTTCTATGAGTATTTCTAGTAGGATTCATATATTTGGTTCTGAACCTCTACTCATATGAATCTTACTAGTATTTCTAGTAGGATTCATATGAGTATTTCTAGAAAAGCCTAGCTTCTATGATTACTTCCCATTTAGAATTTGCTGTTGGTAACATCAATTGGTCCCACTGCATAGAATTTAAAAACTGTCTGACACCACTGAGACTTTAGAAAACAAAAGCCTTTCCCATTGATAGTAGTTATCTCTTTAATAAATTACACATTAATACTCTGTGATCACTGCAACCCACTGGGTCCTTTATCTGTAGATTCAAAATGCATGAAAAATCACTGCTGATAACCACACCAAGAGTATTACTTCCTCTCGCTGACTCTCTACCATGCTGCTGTAGAAAACAGCCATTCAAGAAATCTACAAAAGTCTGACTAGCATGTGAGTGACCAACCTGCAAATTCCAGCCAACGTCTGGAAAGTTAAAATCTCCCATTTAAGACATTCTGATTTACTGGCCCACTCTATTTCTCTATATAACTGTTTTGTATACTCATTGCAGTCATTAGGGCCTATAACACACTTCTACTCTCAATTTTGTTTTCTAAGTGCTTACATCGCACCAGACTGACTGAACATTGCACTGGTCACTCATGTCGACTGGATGCACTGCCTTAGATTTAATATGCTTCTTAACTAAGAGCATAACCCCTCCTGTCCTGTCTGTTCTCCCCGTATTCAAAATCAGCATCACTTATGTCTTAGTGACACAACATCTCCGCTATTCCTACAAATGTCTGCATTTGATGACTTAATCAGTACTTCAAATTCATCAAATTTATTTACAGTGCTCTTAGCATTAGTCTGCAGGCACATGTTCTTACTCTTAGTTACCCTACACAGCCCATGTATTAACTTGTTTCATGATGACTCACAGCAGGGCCTGAAATCGTTCACACCTTGCTTTCCAGGGTGCTGCATGTTCCAATATAAGTGCAAGAATCACTTTCACCTCTGTCTATGTCTCTAGTTAATCTATTAGTTATGTATCCCCTCAAGATAGCAGTTTTCTGACCCATCTATCATTGCCTTGATAGCATCAGCAAAATTATTTTTGCATCCTCTCTATTCAAGTGTAATTCCATCCCTGTAAAAAGTCTTTCCTGTTAACAAGCACACACCAAGCTGAGAAAAATTTTACCCCATGAGCCTTGAACAACTTCTCTAGGGTCAAACTGATTGACAAGGCTCTTGACCTATACTTCCTCTTATTGTGTCTGGGTAGAACTGCAGATACTTTCAAATTCAATCTCAGCTCAATGTTTTCCCATCATTGCCCTATACTTGTTAAGTAAGTCATCAGATCTACTCTTAACGTCATTAGTGCCAATGTGTACATCATCTTTTGTGCCCTTAAAAGAATAATAGTACATTGCCCAAGCTTGGATGCACCTATCACTTGAACTGCATATCACTTCTTATATATATATATATATATATATATATACACACATATATATATATATAGGGCAGCCAACTTACCCTACTGTTCAATACAAATGTTTGTGCTAACTTGGAATACTGTGTTCAAGTATGGAGACTGCACCTAAAGAAAGACATTGTTCTTCTTGAAAGAGTCCTCATGTTTCAATAGAAGTAGTGGTATCACCCTTTTGCCGATCTTGCCTGGTGAGATCGGCAAAAGGGCATCCATATGAGGAAAGACTTCAAATATGTGGGTTGCAGAGCTTGGAAACTAGGCACCTTAGAGGAGACTTGATTGAGATGTTTAAAGCTCTGCGAGACATAAGCAAAATGAATAAAGATGAAATTTTCACAGTTATAAACAATTCTAGAACAAGGAGCCATAATTTAAAGTTACGGAGGGAGTTGTTTAGACTGGATTACAGGAAGTTTTATTTTAGCCAGCAAATTATAAATTACTGGAATAAGTTACCTACACGGGCGGTAGAGGCTGACAGTCTGGGGAAATTCAAAGGTCAGCTGGATTACCTAAGGGAGGAGGGAAATGCATAGGTTGTTCATTTCCTTTTCTCTTATTAATTATTATTATTATTTTTTATTTTTTTCTTAAAATATTATTAATTTGTTTTTAAATTTTTTTCTTCTTATTATTAATTTGTTTTTATTCTTATAATTTTATGTATTTTTTATTATTTTATTTTATTATTTATTTATTTTTGGTTGGTGCAGCATAAGCCATAGGCCTCCTTGCACCACGTGGCCATTACTAATACTATATATTTATACATATGTCAGTGCATAATGTAAATTTAGGCATTCAACATTTCATTTGATCCATCCTCATATTTTCTTCCAATTTACTTATTCATTTGTCTTTATTCTAGATATGATTGCATCTTTATTAGCAAATCACTGAACAAAATCGCATAACAGAGAAGCCAAACGACTTTTATCTTTCATTGTTATGTATGGTCTTTGAAATGTCACTATGGCATCACATGGTTTGCAAATCTCTGTTCCTAAACATACAGTTATTCTTAAAATGTGATGTCTGCTGTTATTCTTATTCATCAAGTGTCTGTTGCATACTTAACTGCATTATTAAAGTTAACTTTGGAATATACTTCCTTTTTACATGATTACTAATATTGTCTTGAAAGTTGGATAACAAATAAGACTAAGTGATGAAACTAAAATCACTCTTTCTCATTATCTGTATATCAGAGGAAAAGAATAAGTTGGCTGCATTTTTAGCCGGACAACTTGTGTCCAGCTAAAACAAGAGCTTTTAAAATACACACAAAGAACATTTTAAAATGCAAATTTCAGTTTTAAATTTTTAAAAAACTTTGTAATAATTTCTGATATGTTATTTCCATATATATAAATCTAAGAATAAAAAAACTAAGATCATATCATAAAATAGCGGAACATACTTTGATATCATCTTGGGTTATATCTGCACAATACGGCTCAACAGATGACCAAAAGCGATTAGGAGCATCATTTTTTGGTAGTCGGGGTGGCTCTAAAGGAGAATCTGTGAATTCATACTCTTGAAGTTTAGCCTAATTAAAGGGAAAAATAACATTAAACAATATAGTAAAAGCCCAATTATCCTCACCCATCCATTCACCAGAAAGCACATGCAACTTTTCTTTCTTTCTTTCTTTTTTTTTTTTTTTTTTTTTTTAAGAAAACCCCAAACACAAGAGGTATTAGAACCTATAGTACTTAGTATCATGCTTGGGTTGGAGGTTGAGAAGACGAAAGAAGATATTTGTTGACATTAGACTTGAACTTCTGTAGACTGTAATTTTCAAGAAATACGTATGAAGGAAGGTTGTTCCACAAAATGGCAGTTGAAGGAATAATTAAGGAAGATGAAAAGTTGGTTCCGTGTGTTTGAAGTTGGACAGTAAATGTATGTTGGCTGTTGGTGGCATGTTTTCTGACTGTTTTGAGAGAGAGAACAGGAATTATAGAAGCCAATTCAGAAGAACAGTGCCCATGGAAGTATCTGCAGAAAAGGCATGCTGCAGAAACAGTACGTTCTATGAGACAGTGAGTGGAGAGAGACTGTTAGAGACGAGTCATTAATTAACCTAACTACCCTCTTCTGAATGGAATCTACAAGCCTGAGAGAGGTTTTGGGGGGCACCACCCCAGATGTGGGAACAATATTCCATGGTAGGGTGGATTTGCAATTTGTACAGAGTGAATAGCTGTTTGGAAGAAAAGTAATGCTGAGAGCAAAAGAGAAAACAAAGTTTTTTAGATGCAGAGGAAGCAATATTTGTAACATGCTTGTGCCAAGAGAGATTAGAAGTCAGGTTAATCCCCAAAAGAAATATCATCTTGCCTACAAATCAGAGTGTCACCAAAGATAAGCATGGGAACAGAAGAATCCTTTTTGCAAGATACAAGCAGTTGTGTTTCACCGAACTTTTCCACTGACTTTGTTCATAAATTGGTAATATAAGCGGATATTCGAGAAGTTGAAGCTGATTGAGCAGGGCAAGGTTTCTCAAACTGGAAAGTGGAATGCAATGTGCTATCATTGGCAAAACTATGGATAGGATTTCCAGTCAATGGAAGAAGGTCATTAATATACAAGAGGAAAAGAGTAGGGGAAAGAACTGAACCTTGCAGAACACCAGCATTAGTGGAGAAAAGACAGAGCCATCTACCATCAGCCTCAGTGAATGATCAGAGAGAAAACTGGATAACACGTTTTTCTCTCTGATCGCTCACTGAGGGTGATGGTAGATGGCTGTTTTTGTTCCCCAAGTTTCAGTTCATTCTCCCACTCTTTTTCTCTTGTATATTAATGACCTTCTTACATTGACTAGAAATCCTATCCAAAGTTTTGCCAATGATAGCACATTGCATTCCACTTTCCAGTTTGAGAAACCTTGCCCTGCTCAATCAGCTTCAACTTCTTGAATATCCGCTACCAAAACCAATTACAAAAAAAACAGCTGGAAAACCATAAGATGGAAGCTTGTTTAGAAGCTCTTTATGCCAAACATGATAGAAAACCTTTGAGATGTCAAGAGCAACTGCTTGTGTTTCACCAAACTTTTCCATTGACTTTGTTCATAAATGGGTAACATAAGCCAGAATATCGCCAGTGGCTCGACACTGATGGAATCCATACTGGCGATTATTGATCAAACAGAAGGTTTCTAGGTAGTTTAAGAGTTGGCAATTAATTGATTTCTCCATTACTTTAGAAAGAGTAGAAGTAATTGCAATGGGACGATAATTGGATGAGAGGGATTTGTCACCCTTTTTAGAAACTGGCTGGATATGAGCAAATTTCCAAGCAGAAGGAAAAACGCTTTTGGAATAAGAAAGTGAAAAAAGGTGGCAAAGAACAGGAGTAAGTTCAGGAGCACAGGTTTTGAGAACAAGTGGAGAAATACCATCAGGACCTGGAGCTTTCTGAGCATCAAGATTCGTCAAAATCCTTTTGACGGAAGACCACTGGAGGCATTGAATGGAGCGTGTTGGGAATGGTGGGAGGTGTTTTACCAATATCATTAATATGTGAGTTGGAAGAAAAATGGGATGCTAGCGGGTCAGCTTTATTCTTGGCTGAAGTCACAACAGAACCATCTGGTTTTGACAGAGGTGGGAGAAGAGATGGGCAAAAGTTGCGGCCAATAGCTTTGGCAAGAGACCAGAATGCTCGGCTACCATTAGGGCAAGAAGCAAGTTTTCTACTCTTAGCCTGTTCAAAATCTAATTTGGACTGATTAATAACTGCTTTAAAATTGTTGCAAGCTTTGGTGTAGGCAGAAAATGAAAATGAAGAATTGGAAACAAGGCAATTATGATATGCAACATTCTTCTCCTGAACAGCCTTAAGCACATTTATTGAAAAACCAAGGTTTAGATAAAGGACGAGATTTTAAAGTGGAGTGTGGGATAAAGGAGTCCATTCCTACAAGAATAATTTCACTGACATGATCTGAGCAAACATTGATATCAGAAGTTTTGAAACAATAGTCCGACCAAGGAAAAGAAATCTTGCAGGTCATCCCATTTTGCATTCCTGTAATGCCAAGCAACACAAGGTTGGGAATAGCCACGAGATAAAGGCTCCACTGGAGAAGAGACAATCACCAAGTTGTGATCTGAGGTGCCTAAAGGACCACTCACTTCAACCGTGTACTTAGAAGGGTTGTTTGTGAGAAAAAAAGATCAAGTGTGTTGGTTGTATGGTTAGGATTGTCCGGTATTCTGGTAGGTAAATGAACAATCTGAGGTCATTAGTAATTGCAAAAGCCTCAGAATCACGACCGTCTGGGTTGGTGTGACTAGAAAACGGAAGCCAGCTCGAGTTGTGAACATTAAAATCTCCAAGGAAAATTATCTCACTGTTAGGAAAGTTGGACTGGAGAAAGTGAAGTTGCAAAGAGAGGAGGTAAAAGAGCTCCAAGTGATTAGTGGAGTTGGGAGAATGGTAGCGACAACAGATGAATTTGACAGAATGAGGTAGAGAGATTTTAAGCCAGAGAAGGTCGAAAAGAGGAGATTCCAAATTACCAAGCCTCTGACAGGGAATATCGGAACGGACATATCAGAACCTTTGAGGTGAAAACAATCATACAGTCAATAATTTGGGCAACTGAGATGAGCAGTAGTTGAATCAACCGATAACTGAGGTTCTGTCAGAAAACGTACATAGGGCTTGGCAGACTGCAAGTGGAAATGGACATCACTGAGATTAAAACTGAGACCATGTATATTTGTGAAATGAACTAGGAAGTGTTTGGGAGGTTTAGCTCTTTTTGCAGATGGTATCTTGGAAAAAATAATATATTAAAAAAGGATAGTTACACCACCTACCTGCTAATAGCAAAGAGATTGTGAATTAAATAATTAAACTTTACAAAAATGCATTATATAAAAGCAATAATTTTTAACAAGATAACAATGGTCTTGATTCTTTATCAAGATGCATAAAGATATACAAAATTATAAAGAATTTATAATGGAGAGAATAAGGAATTTTAATAAGTAATTGTCCCTGGTAATAAAAACTTGATTTAAATTATTTTAATCAAATCACCTTTCTTTACATGTTAGTTTAATGTTTATGTTAAACTGTTTTTTATCATTATTATTATTTTGTTCTGAACGGTGCATAACTTTCTGCACATTAATCCTTATTGCTTTGTTTGGTCTGTTAGAATACTTTCGATTCTAAATATTTGTTAACTTAAAATTTATCCTACAAGCAGCATGCCATTTGATACATCGTATTCTATATTTTAATTACTTAGCAAATTATTATTAATGCGTTTATCATTTCAGAGTTCTGCATCTCTGTAATTTTTTTTTATATTTCTCTATTTTTTTTTTTTGCCCTTATGGTCACTAAGTTTAAAAAAACACAAGCCAACATTGAGGTCCCTATTGCAAGTACCGCATGATATATTGCAACTTTAAGGGCTTTCACAATATGATTTTGTATATTCAGATTGTGGCAATGAAAGGTTTATGTATTGTAACATTAAGTGCAATAACATTCTCCCACATTTATCTTTTCTTTGAAGAGGTAGTTATCTCTGGTGTGACTACAATCTCTTCACCATTGCTATATTATTATAAGAAATATCTGAAGATTACCTGAATATTTTTACTCTTTGGTCTTCCACTGGTTGTCACTGGATGAGCTTTTCCACTATTGCCATCTTTATACTTCTTACATGGTTTGCCTTCAGGAGGACGACTTCGTTTTCCAGTATTTTCAGGTTGCTTGAATATAAATATGTTATATGATTTAATAAAATAATAAAATGTTTTACATGGATGAAGTACTAACTTCAGTGGCAATAATAAACAATAATTACATGCTCAATTATATTAGTCTAAATCAAATAAAAAATTAAATCAAAACTAGGCTTGACTTATGTAGATAAGGCATAAATACAATTCATGATCACAGTTAAACACCACTACTGAATATGACCAACATTAATAGGTAGGCACAAACTGTTGGCTTGTAAAATTTAAGTAGTCTGAATGACAGTAATACATTTATAAAATCTGAAATATTAAAAGTCCAAAGTTAACTTAAATTATAGTTCAAAGATGCTGTAATATGCAAGTGCCTAATGTATTAATGTATTTATGCCTGAATACATTATGCAGGTGCCTAATGTATTCAGGCATAAAAATAAGTATGAAAAAAGCAAAATCTTAAAAAGAGAGCTGAAAACAAGTTGTTCACATTACATAACAAACATTAATTATAAAACCACACAGGTGATATAATTTTTTGAATATTAAAATTTTTTTCAAAAAAAAGTTATTCATTTCCTTCTTTCAAGATTTTAATATCAGGGCAATTATTATTTTTCAGTGCTTTACTGTAAATACAACTCCTGATTCCTTTACACCTTTCTTTCAGTGTCTTAGCAGCCTCCAACATCATCATGCTGAAAATTTCTATCAGTTCATTTTTAAAATCTCTCAATTTTATACTTCAAACTTCCCGATTGTCTTAATTCCATTTACTAACCTGCTAATGTTATTCTTTGATATTTCAACTGCTTTTGTACTCACAAGTAATCACAGACCTGTTAGTTTAACTTCCATTCTGGGGAAATTAATGGAGACACTGGTCAAAGAAGCACTGCAGGATCATCTAAACAAGACTTCAGTTATAGTTAAAACACAGCATGGGTTTGTTAAGGGGAAGGTCTGACGAATTTGATTGGTTACTATGATGTGGTCACAAAGGAACTGGATGCAAAGAATAATTTTGATATCGTATACTTGGATCTTAGGAAGGTTTTTGATACTGTTGCACATGGAAGACTGCTGTACAAATTGGAGCAGTGTGGCACTGGTGACAAATTGCTGGATGGTTGAGTGGGAGAAGACAGGGAGTGGTAATCAATAGACACTGCTCTTCATGGACTAATGTTATTAGTGGAGTCCACCAGGGTTCAGTGTTGTTTTCTGTATTTATTAATGATATTGATAAAGGTATATCAGGCTTAGCAGGGATAAGGAGTGATTATCCGCCTTGTATAAGATAATGGTCAGTACACACCTTGAGTACTGTATACAGGTCTGGAGGTCTCATTTTAGGAAGGATGTAGAGCTGCTGGAATGAGCACAGAGAAGGGCAACAAAATTAGTGAATGGAACAAAGGGTTGCTTTTAAGAAGAAAGGCTTAAGTTATGCAAATTACAGTGTCTGGAGACTAGGCACCTGCGAGGTGTAATAAGGCCTTGAATGGTTTGAGCAAGCTCAATGCTGATGGGATTCTTCCTGTTTGCCCAGATTAATCATCCGAGAGGACAAATTCAAACTGAGGAAAGACAGTTGTAGAATAGATGCGCAGAAATTTGTCTTTAGTCAACGGGTAGTTGATTTCTGGAACAAACTTTCATCTGTCATTGTAGAAAGTGGACAGCTTAAATAAATTCAAGGCAGAACTAGACAAATATCATTTGGAGTGAATGGATGGGTGAAATGGGAAGGTTTTTTTTTTTTTTTGGCTGATGCTGTATAAGCTTGCTTTCTTGCATCATATGCCTCTACTAATGCTAAATTACAAATTGGAAGTAATACAATTCCCTTTTTAGGAAGATGTTTCTTATTTGTCATTATATAATAATATTATTATTATTATTATATATGTAATTATTATATAATATTATAATATAATACAATATTATATTATAATGTATATAATACAGTGGATTCTGGTTATTTGGGCCACCGGTTAATCAGGGCAGCCTTTTATTTGGGGCAAATCTTAAAAAACAGAAACCGATCGAGAAAATAGCCAGGGTTTACTTCGCTTAATTGGAACAGCATGCCGTTTAATCTGGGCAAGAGACAGAAGCACTGGAGATTACCCTACGATTGTCTCCGACGGTACCACGTGGTTCGGTCGAAATTCTGGAGTTCACCACCATAAAACAATAAAAACAATTAGCAGTCACCTGTTTATTGGGCTTTTCTGTTAGTGAAATCTATCATAAACGTACAGTAAACTCGATCTT
This sequence comes from Mastigoproctus giganteus, assembly GCF_048544385.1. Lineage (NCBI taxonomy): Eukaryota > Metazoa > Arthropoda > Arachnida > Uropygi > Thelyphonidae > Mastigoproctus > Mastigoproctus giganteus. The sequence goes on from NC_143579.1 coordinate 232,040,703, forward strand.
ACTGAATTTGCGATAATACTGACAGCTGGAATTCTGTGGGTTATTATGGTGAAATGTGTTTACACTTCCATGAAATCTTAAATCATATAAAAAAATTGATTTTCAGATCTTCTCTTCATTCCTATTTTTAAAGCTTTGTAACTCGTTACTCGGTTCTCACTTGCGCGTATTGTGTTACTTGCAATTTGTGTGTGCTGTGTTCTTTGTTATTGATTGCTTATCTTTCTACTGTTTTAAATTTTAACCTCTCTCCGCCCACAAATGTCAGTGAACAGAAATGTCAACTAGTTCGTATGTACATATTACAGTACGTATTAATTATTCCGATTTTCACGTATCATTTAATTTTTTAATTGGTAAGGTAATAAAGGGTAAAGTTGTGCTTAACATATCTTTGCTTTTATAGCCTGTGGATAATATTCCTCCTATTTTCGCTAATTACAATCGCTGTTTAATAGAATTAAAATTCAATTCACAAACGTGATCACAATGACTGGCGCTTACTGCACATCGTATAGTGAACGGTACTTTACTATGTTGAGTTCGTGGTAACGTGATTTGATTGTACAGTGAACCAATTGTAAAAAAGGGGGGGGGGGTACATTGTATTTTTACCTATTTACGTGAAACTTCGGATAATTGGGGCAGCCGCTTAATCGGGCCAAAATGCACTAGTCCCGATGTGTCCCAAATAACCGGAATGGATTGTATTATATAAAAGCTAAATCTTATGCCACTGGTAAGCAGAAATTTTCACAGTGATGACTTGTGTTATTACCAATGGCAAGCATTCCCAACTATAGGTGGATAGGCCTTGAATGGGTTGAGCACGCTGAATTCTGATGGGATCCTTCCACTTGTTCAGATTACGAACCTAAGGGGGCATAAATTCAAATTAAGAAAAGACAGATGTAGATTAGATGTGCGGAAATTTGCCTTTAGCCAGCGGGTGGTTAATTGCTGGAACAAACTTCCATCTGTTGTTGTGGAAGTTGATAGGTTGAATAAATTTAAGAAGGAACTGGACAGGCATTTGGAGGGAATGGTGTGATTTTTTTTTTTTTTTTTTTGGCTGATGCTGCATAAGCTCATACACTTGCTTTCTTGCATCAAATGCCACTGCTACTACTACTACTTTTGTACATAAAACAGTTCCAATTGAAATTAAAATGTCATGTACTGCCAGGAATTTTTAAACAATGGTTCAAGGGAGTAACCGGCATAAAGAAACAAAAGTCAAAAGATGGATATCCCATTATTTGACAGTGCACATATATTATTTTGCTGTTGCCATTGAGCACAGTGGGCCAAAAAAGATGTTGCAGCTGTAACACACTTGGAAGAACCAGCTCTGATGGATAGCAAGTATGAAGCACTCTCAACTTTCACACAAAACAGCTCCAATGGAAATCAGGACATGTATCCCTTGGAAATTTTTTTAAGTTAGCCCATGGCAATACTCCACATATGAACAAAAGTTAAAAACTAGCTATTTTTCTGTGCCATAAGTAAAAATTTGACAGTGTTCACTGTATCACTTTGCTGTTACTGACGAACATGGTAGGCTGCAAAATTTTTCATGAAACACAGTTAATCATAAGATAGTGCTACTACTAGACAGTTGTCCTTCACATGCAGAACTCTTAAAAAAGGACAATATGCCTCCAAATTGCACACCTATTCTCCAACCAATAGATCAGGGGATTTCCCACAAATACAAGGATAACATTTTGCAAACAATGCTGAATGAATGCAAAAATGACATGGAAATCCAAGCATTTCAAAAGAAATTTAATGTAAAAGATATATTATGGAGAGCTGAAAAGGCATGGGCAAGTGCACTGCACTCTTTTTAGATAGTAAAGATGACACCATGCTTATTTCTTTCACACTATTTCACATGAAAACAAAAAACAAGTTGTTAATAATTTGTAAAAATATGCAAAAGAATTAATATGTGGTTAAGATTCTTCTGCAATATGTAGAAATGGTGGATAAAAAAACTCTCAAGGAATGTTTTAATGTAGATGATGCTCCTATTTTATTCAACTCATAGAGTGAAACAATTAATGTGGTTATGCATCCTGAAAAGATGAAGATACTGATGGTGATATTAATGAAGGAACAAATTTAAAAAAAAAAATTAATTGACAAAAGCATTAGTGTTTTGTTTTTTTTTTTCAAAATTAATTTATTTGCAAAAAGTAAATAAATGAATAAGCCTAAATACCCAAAACAATTAACTCTATTGGGAATGTTTAAAAACTTATGCACAGTTCTTTTGACAAAAGAAATGATAATTCTGGCTCTCACTATTCAACTTCAAGCATATGTAATCACTTATGTTATGATAAAATTTTTAGATCAAGAAAATCTTGTTTTTAATTACTTATTTTACAAATGTTCTAATTTCTCTTAATAAGGCCACAAAATCTAGAAACTCCCATAATCCAGAAAGCCTTTTAATCCCACACTTTCTGAATAAGTGATCTGGTACAGTATTTCATTGAAATTCTCCTTATAAAGAGTTTTGGAAAAATTTCACGAAGAAACAAGGATAGGTGGATTTAGACATTTGCCTTAATGAATGAGTTTCTTTTCATTAGAAAATTTTGGTGCATTAGCTACTGAGACCATAGTATGCCAATTAGCTTCACCAACTCCCCAACAAGGTATAGCAAACTATGAAAAGAAATAAATATTAATAAAAAAAGAAAAGGAAAGTTATGTTTACCACTTTTCCTGCAGTCTTTTTATCCTTCTTGTCTTGCCATGTTACCAAAATTTGCATTTCTTGTTCCAACTGATGTCGGCGCTTTGTAACAGAAACAAGTAAAGTCTCCAACTCTAACTGAAGAGCATCAAGATCATCTATTGCCACACCTTCTTCTTCGCTTCTCTGAAGCACTAAAATGAAAAAATAAAATAACTTCCTAAGCATAAATAATGATAAAATATTTATTCCTTATGAGGCACATCAATGAAATTTAGGCAGCATTTCATTACTTTCACTTAATATTTTAGATTTAAAACTAAGTATTGTTTATATTTTGGCTATTATTATTATTATTTTTTTTTGTGGCCATATGTATATGTAATTTTGTGAGAATTACATATACATAAATGACTGTCGAATTAACCTCCATGCAGAATTATAAAAACAAAGTTATAGAAAGAAAAATGATGCTAAATTCAGTTTAGATTCTTAATATGTCAGATTCAGCAGATGCAACTGAATGTGCATGCATTTGTGTGGGCAAGCGCGTGTGTCATTAGTTAAAAATGGAGGTGATAATCCTAAAATTCGTTCAAAGACCTCAGAAGTTGAAATTTTCACTATATAACTAAGCTATTTATCTCTTTAAAAGGTGGTTTTTATAATGGAGATTGTACATATTGATTAAAAAATTTATTAAAACTAATATATTGATTAAAGCACAATACAAAAGCACAATTTGGGTAACATTATTTAAACTATAATTATTTTACTGTAAACCCCTGGCTTGTAGCCGTGAAGGGTACAAGCCAGGGGTTATTGTGTACGGCATGTGCGTTCTGTATGCAATAAAGAGTTCTTCTTCTATTTATAGCAAATTATAATTTTGTGTTATTTCTCAAGATAGCAACTTTAAAAAATTGGTGAGATTTCAAAATACAGTGGACCCCCTGCTTTACGATATTAATCTGTTTCAGAGACACTACTGTATCATGAAAATATTGTAATGTGAACCCAATAACACATTGTTTTTTGGTAATTCATTCAAAGACCTCAGAAGTTGAAATTTTCACTATATAACTAAGCTATTTATCTCTTTAAAAGGTGGTTTTTATAATGGAGATTGTACATATTGATTAAAAAATTTATTAAAACTAATATATTGATTAAAGCACAATACAAAAAATCAGTTCAATTAAAGGATGCAAAAACAAAATACGTGGCCAACACATTTACAAATGCTGCTATTGGCTGAGAGGAAGGACTACATGGTCTGGTCAGAGACAATCGTAAGCCCATCGTAAAGTGAAATAAGTAGGCACTGGTTAGTAGAATAAGCCCTTTATAGAATCTTGTGATATTTTAGATATCCTTCTAAAATATCACAAAATTTTTCTAAAATTTCTGGAGGTCACTACCATAAAACAATTTGCAGTTTCCAGTTTATTTGGCTTTTCTGTTAGTGCAATTATAATGTTACTACCAGGTCTATTATAAAAGGGTAGTAAACTCAATCTTATTGCATTTTCAATAATACCGATAGCTGGAATTCTGTGGGTTTTTACATTATTATGATGAAATGTGTTTCCCCTTCCATAAAATCTTCAATCATATAAAAAACAAATTTTCAGAATCTTCTCTTCATCCCATTTTTTAAGAAAATTTTGTAAACTTGTTACTCTGTATCTGACTTGCACGTATCGTGTTAGTTGCAATTTGTGCATATCATGTTCTTTTGTTATTGATTGCTTATCTTTTTTACTGTTTTAAATTTTCAAACAAAAAAAAAAAAGTCAGTGAACAGAAATATCAACTAGTTAGTATGTACATATTCAGTATGTATTAATTAAGCTATGTATGTAAGCGTAAATTTATTTGTATTTTGCTAACCTGTGAAAATATTCTTCCGATTTTCATGTATCATTTAATTTTGTTAATTGGTAAGATACAAAGTGTAAATTTGCACTATATCTTTACTTTTATAGCCTGTGGATAATATTCCTCTTATTTTTACTTATTAGAACTGCCGTTTAATAGAATTAAAATTCAATTTGCAAACATGATCACAATGACCAGTGCTTACTACATATTGTATAGTTAAAGGTATTTTATTATGGAGAGTCCATCGTAAAGTGAACCAGTCATAAAGCGGGGGTCCACTGTATTACATTTTTTTAAATGTCACTAAAGCTTTCAAAGTTTGGAACCTAAGTTTGTATTAGTAAAATGATGCAGAGAAGTAAAATCCAAAAGCCCAGATGGCAATAAGTGGTTTATCAATCCTTTTTCAGTAAATTCACCAGGTAAAAAAAAAAAAAAAAAAATTAGAAAAACAATTGAAAAATTTTCAATTCAGTATTTTAAATTAAACACCTGGGAAAAAAAAAAAAAAAAAACTCACATACACCTTCCCTTTTACTTTATCCTAGATTAGAAATTAGCATTATTTCTAGGGTAGTGTACAAATTCAGTATGGATGCAGAGTTCATTCTGGTGACTAGCAAATTTTTGAAAACAGGGTTCTTTGCAACATGCAAGGAACCTATACACTGTTACTTTGGGGGGGTTGTTGTTGTTGTTGTTGTTGGGTTTTTAGGAGCATTAGCAACTAAGGCCATATTGCTCCGGTGCGGTGGTCATTCCCTGACCTTTCCGCATGCTTCGTATTTGGTGGTGACGGGCTCGAACCCCGGTCTAATCAAGAAGCATGTACTATGCACTGCTGCTCCTTCCCACCTGGCTACGGAGGCGCCCTTTTGGGGGGGGGAGTGCAAATAGAGCGAGAGGTATTTTTTAAATGCATTTAAAAGGATTTTTTGAAATTAAATTGGAACTCAGGTACCTCTGCCTGTCTTTGTAGTGACTTCATTACAAAACCTTGTTGAGATGAATAAATGAAATCATCTCACAGTGCCATTCTCTGTGTAGCATTCAGGTATGACCACTGCCACCAGTGCCATGTCCTCTGTGGCAGTTTAGTGGTTTTGCTACTTGTCACTCATCTGGAGATGATCTGGGTTCAACTCCTGTCTATGATTGGAGGAATTTCTAAAATCTTCTCCAATCGAAGCTGTAGTTTGCCACTCTCAGGCAGAGGGAGTAGGGTTTTTCTCAGCGAGTTATTCTAGGTTTTTCAGGCTGCACAACATGCCAATCAGCCCATAAACACACTTGTACAGACAATACACAATATGGTCTGAGTTGCTGATTCACATAAAATCCAAAAACAACAACAACAGCCAGTGCCATAGGTTGCAACCTTCTCCTAAATGTAACCAAATAAAATTTTATTTAATAAGCTATCTATTAGTAAAGTGAAAACTGTGACTATGAGAGTCTGATGGCAACCATGCAACCATACTGTGCCAAGCTGGTATCTAATGATTGACGGTAGCTACCACAGGACAATGTGTTGTTGCTCTTGGAATAGATACAACATGCATTGCATATCTGAGGGATTTATTCTGCAAGAGAGCTTTGATACTCATCATTAGTTGTAAATATGGTTAGGCTGATGTACACCCAGTTCAAGGGTTTGAATCATTGGAAGAGTATCTTACTGTAAAGAAATCTTTCACAAAGTTTCCAATTTTTAATTGGCCTCAGTATTGGAGCAGACCTCAGAGTAGGTCTGCTCCAATACTGAGTATATGGAGTAACACAGCTCATTATAATAATCGGCTGCATGTTTCAAGGCCATTACAGTGTTAAGATAAATAAATACTCTTTATTGTAGACATGTACAAAAAAATCCTTTCGGGCAGCAGAATATAGTGCAGATGGCAGTATCTCAGAGGCTGAAGATAAAACTATCACAGCCCACTGATTATGCTGCAATAAAAGGAAAGCTATTCAGGACACTACCTGTATTTTTGTCTGACCCAAACTTTCTGTAATCACAATTGAGCATCTGAAGGGCTGGTACCATTTTAGTTGGGAGAAACCTGTTGTTTAGCACAAGCCTGTCGTTACTGACTGATAATGTTGGTGTGGCTATGAGGTTGGCCTGTGGAGTTTACATAGTACCCAAAAGTTTGGAGTTTCAATCCTTTCCACAAACATCTTGACACTAGGAAGGCAAGGAGCCATTATGCAATCAGGGCTGGCAATCTTTTAATTCCAAGGGAATGTGCCACCTAGATTCTTCTCTGTTGGGGAGGGATGTTAAAATTAAACAATTTAATTAACAAACAGAAAAAATTATTCATATAAGAAACAGCATGCATGATCATATTTGGAAATCTCTGGACAATTCATTGTGAACCAATAATAAAGCTATAAATAATGTAAATTTAACTGTAAGTAAATTTGTTAAACTGTTAACTACTTGCTAGTGATATTACACAATATTTATGTAAAGAATATATAGCTTTCACATATCATTTTATACTAATAGAGTGAAATTAATTCATTAGAAAAACAAACAAAAACAAAAAGCATTATATAATACTGAAACGTCATAAAATCATCCCTTATAAGAGATGGTAACAATTAACCTTGCTATATTCATAATCTGAACATATTTTAATTTGAATATGTGGCTATATGTTAAATCTATATGCTAATTCTGAAACTGACTTTTAAATGGACATTAGTTACTCTGTATATGGAGTAACACAGCTCATTATAATAATCGGCTGCATGTTTTAATGCCATTACAGTTTTGCTACTGTATTGAGTTGTAGCACAAATAAATAAATTTATGTGTATCATAAATTAAATCTATATACAGTTTTACTATACACCCAATAAAACTATATACAGACTCTTCATATCACATCTATGCACAGGTCTTATTCAGGAAGTTATCTTTGAGAAAACATGATTATATTTTATTACAGGTTAATAACCACAGCTTGAATGAAACTGCTATATAATGAAAGGCTAAAATGAAGTACAAACCTGCTGTATACCTTTGACATATTCTAGTATGATCTATGGGGGTGAAATCTAAAAACTGAAGTGGGCAATCTCTAGAGTCACACTGATCTTTTCCTTTTCCTTTACCCTTCATAATTGAAAATTCATTTCACAAACCTACAATTAAAACAGCAATAACAAAAAATTTCAGATGTGAATATGGGAAATTTTTTTTTTAAATTTAGAGTAAAATGTAATTACTTATGATGACTTTGACACTCATAATTATTAAAAAGATCCAACCAAATTTCTTTCATACTGATGGAATACTGCCCTTATACATTTTATTAGAATACCATTATTATTATTGTTGTAAAATGAGGTTGCCTGAATGAAGTTAAAATTACAAAGGAAAACAAATTACTGAACAATTTCACATGGGAACATAGCAAGAGTAAATAAACATGGAGTGACAGTCTTTCTTAGGAAACTGCTTGGTGGGGTTGAATTAAAAACAGTGGATGAGGAAAGGGATCTGGGAGTTACAATATGGACAGATATGAAGTTTTCTGAACAGCGTAAACAGGCAGCCAGGAAAGCCCATGGTGTCCTATCAATGATTTATCGAACATTATCCTGTAGAGATAGGAAGTCATAATCCCACTCTACAAGGCAATTGTAAAACCACATTAGGAATACTATGTTCAAGTATGGAACCTTATCTGAAAAAAGACATTGAGCTCCTTGAAAGGGTTCAAAGATGGGCAACTCAAGTGAGATTGGCAGAAGGAAGATTGGCAGAAGGACTTTTTATGAGGAAAGACTCCAATTATGTGGGCTACTGAGCTTGGCAACCAGGCACCTCAGAAGTGACCTGATTTAGGTTTATAAGGTGCTGAGAGGGATTAATAAAATGAAGGTGGAATTCTCACTGTTAAAAAAAATTCCAGATCTAGGGGTCATAAATTCAAATTACAGGGGTTGAGGTTGTAAATTTTTGTGACAGCATGCGCACAGATTCAATCTCACAATGTGCGTACCTATGCCCACTATTTTATCCAAGGACCACAGACAGCTTGACTTAGTATACTATTACAAAATATTTAACTACTTGATATGGTAGAAAAGGAAAAGATTTCATAATTTTTATTTTATTCACCTATATTTTCTCAATGTATCCACACCTTATATTAGCATTAGTAGTGGCATATGATGCAAGAAAGCAAGCTCATCAGCAAAAAAAAAAAAAAAAAAAACTCACTTCCCATTTCACCTATTCATTCCCTCCAAAAGTTTGCTTGAATTTATTTAAGCTATCAACTTCCACAACGACAGATGGAAGTTTGTTCCTGCCATCAACCACTCGCTGACAAAAGGAAAATTTCTTTACATCTATTCTGCAACTGTGTTTCCTCAATTTGAATTTATGCTCCCTCACGTGAGTAATCTGAGCAAGAGGAAGAATCCCATTGGCACTGAGCTTGCTCAAACCATTCAAAGCCTTAAAAGGGCAATCAAATCACCTAACAGGTGCCTAGTCTCCAGATGCTGCAATTTGCAGAACTGAAGCCTTTCTTGGTAAGCATATCCCTTTGTTCCTCTCAACAATCTCATTGTCCTTCTCTATACTAGTTCCAGCAGCTCTACATCCTTCCTAAAATGAAGTCACCAGACCTGTTTACAGGTCTGAAGATACAGCTCTGGAATGAAAAAGATACAGGTCCAGATCTGTATCTTTTTCATTCTCCACTACCCCAAGTGTAGTACCACATAGTTAGTATGTTACTCTGGGGTTATTGCTATATTGCAGAAGAGACCCAATCTAGAGGTAAGATCATTAATGTCTGAAAATCATACTACTGATGACACTTGATTTTGGGGACTAATGGGAGGGGGGGGGGGCAGGTTTGTCCCAAAAACTTGGGAGTCCAAATTTTCCAAATGAATATTTAACAAAACACTTAACTGTATAGTACCAATAGCAAAAATGTTAATATAATAGGTAGTGTACACGCAATGCACGTACATTACTTATAAGCAATGTAAGTAGTACAATATATAAAAATAAATATACTAGAATAAATAAATAATGTAACAAAAACCAAAAACTATTTTCTCTTACCTTGATGGAGATAGAACTGAGTTTGTTGTGCCATGATCGTATAGTGGAACTTAGAATAATTTATTCTGTGTCAGTGGAGCACCCTAGCTCCACTGAAGTGGTCTACTGTGATGATGAGGCAGGCTGGGACGAAGATGGTGCAGGAGCAGCAACAGGTTTGAAGAATGTGTCCAGCTTCATCTGTTTACCTCCTTTATACTGCTCCCTTATGACAGCTTCTCTTAACGTATGTAAATGGTGGTAGTGGGGCTGGATTTCACTGTTGCCTGAGAGGCTGACATACTGAATGGCAAGATCAAGTGCCTCTCATACTGCTGTCCTTTTTGGTTTGTTAATAATTTCTTCTTCATCACTGGACCCACCCCCTCAATGTCACCTGCTCTCACTTCATCAGCAATCTCCTCTGGTGTCAAGATCTGGTAGACTGGATCTATGTCACTTTCCTCTAGCCAGTAAGTTACGTCCTCCACTGTAACATCTCTCTCTCCTGCACGGTGTAGCATTTGGTGGAGGTCGGCAGGCTCAAACCCTTCAAAATCAATGTCAGGATCACTGTCAAAAAGCAACTTCTTCCAGCTATGAGCCAGTGTGGTGGTTTTTACATCATTCCAAGAGTCAGCAAAGTTGTAAATTGCTGACATGTTATAATTTTTTATGTTTTGCAGAGTACGCTGGCCTCTTGTGTCTTCAGTTAAGTCTTCTTCTTCCTCAATGATGACCAAAACTTCATTCGCTGGTACAGCCTCTTGTATGAAACTATGACTCCTTGATCCATGGGTTGTACAGAGAGGTTGTTTTAGGGGAGGGGGAGAAACATGGTATGGATCTTGCCATCACTGCTGACTAATTTCTCAGCAATTGGGTGAGCAGGAGCATTCCCTAATAAAAGCTTTTAAATTGTGAGCCATGTTTAAGACCTCTTGCTGATATCGACGTACTTCAGGGACAAAATTCTTGAAAAACCAGTGATAAAATATGCTGGCGTTGAACCATGCCTTCTTTGAATGGTAGTAGATAACAGGTAACTGCATCATGTAATCTTTCAAAACACATGGGCGTGTTGATTTGCCCACGGCATCCAGCTTCAGGCGATGGAGGCCATCAGCACTTGCACAGTATAAAGCTGAAAAATGCTCCTTGCTCATTTTCTTTCCAGGAGTTTTGTCTTTGTTTCTGAAGGCGTGAATGTTTTTTTGGTAGGGACAGCCAGAATAACCCAGTCTTGTCTCCAATATACACCTGGGATATCAGCAAGCCCTCCTCCTTTATCAGTTCTTTGAGGTGGAGTCTGAATGTGTTGCAGCAGACCAGCTTCACCGTGCACTTTCCTGTTACACATGCCATGGCAATTTATAAAATGCCACAGCCAACCATCAATAGCTTTCAAATTGTTAATGCCCATATGGTTTAGCCAGTTTCTCAGCTGCAGTGCATAAGATAACACCAGTAACATTCACTCTACATGATCGCTCCTGCATGTACCATTTGTAAACAGCTTCTTCTAGATCTTTATCTTTGCTTACTTTCATGTGCTTTCTGTAACTCATGGAACCCATACCTTCAATATTATACTTTAATGCAAAGCTTTGGAGCTTTCCTGTGGCCTTGCGAATATCAGAAACAGTTTGCTTTTTAACTCCATACTTCTCATAAACACTGGCCACTGGGGCACCACTCTCAAGGTTTTCACTGACACTCAAATGTACATTCTTTCTTTTAACACTTTTTTGTTTTGAAACCATTGTTGGTCACAAAAATGATTTGAAATAATACTAACAATGGATAATGTATAAATGTTTATACAAAGTGCACTGTCCTCATACTCACGGCCAGGCGTAACAAAAACAATAGTGCCGCTGTGCGTGCTAACTAGTGGACGTCCCGTGAATTATGGTCGGTGTCCGGAAAAAAGTGGAATTTCGATTATCCAGAAAATACAAAATCCAGGAAATTGAGGTCTGCAAAATCTGGGGGGAACAGTACTTATATTTGTGAGATAATCACATTGATATAGTTGCTATTACCTCAACTTCATTTTGAGGGCTCTACATGAGATCAGGAAAACTTTCAATAACTAAATTAATCTCTAATAAACAGCTTTCCAGCACCCAAAAAGCTAAGTTTTCTCTTCGCATCTAGCACTATGCTACTCTAAAAACTATAACTCTGTTTAAAACCAAATCAAAATGTCTGTATGTGATTAAAAACTTAATGTGCTTGGTGGGGGAACAGAGTACTATGAAGAAAGAATACCACCCAAAAATAAACAGTACTCTTTGGGATAAGTACAGCACTAAAAATTAAATTGTCATTTAAATTCACAGAATCATACACACAATAAAAAAAATAAATAAATACTTAAATTATTGAAAAAAAAAAAAAAAAAAAAAAGACATTATGTATTGTTTATAAAGATTTTTTTTTTTTTTTTTTTTTTTTATGAAAATCCAAACGAGAGGTATTAGAACCTATAGTACTTAGGACTGTGCATGGGTTGGAGGTTGAGATGACGAAAGAAGATATTTGTTGACATTAGACTTCAACTTCTCTAGACTGCAATTTTCAGGAAATGCATACGAAGGAAGGTTGTTCCAAAAAACAGCAGTTGAATGAATAAATGAGGAAGATGAAAAGTTGGTTCTGTGAGTTTGAAGTCGGGCAGTAAATGGATGTTGGCTGCTGGCAGCACGTGTTTGGATTGTTTTAAAAGAGAGAGCGGGAATTACAGAAGACAATTCAGAAGAACAGTGCCCATGGAAGTATCTGTAGAAAAGGCATGCAGCAGAAACAGAACATCTATGAGTCAGAGAGTGGAGAGACTCTGTTAGAGATGAGTCATTAATTAACCTAACTACACTCTTCTGAATGGAATCTAGAAGCCTGAGAGAGGTTTTAGGGCTGTTATTTATTTATTTATTTATTATTATTTTTTTTTTTTTAGGAGCATTAGCAACTAAGGCTATATTGCTCCAGGGATATGCGGTGGTCATTCCCTGACATTTCCGCATCCTCCGTATTTGGTGGTCATGGGCATGAACCCTAGTCTAATCAAGAAGCGTGTGCTACGCACTGCTGCTCCTGCCCACCTGGCTACAGAGGCACCCAGGTTTTGGGGGTACCACCCCAGATGTGGGAACAATATTCCATGGTAGGGCAGATTTGCGATTTATATAGAGTGAATAGCTGTTTGGAAGAAAAGTAATGCCGAGAGCAAAAGAGAAAACCAAGTTTTTTAGATGCAGAGGAAGCAATATTTGTAACATGCTTGTGCCACGAGAGATCAGAAGTCAGGGTAATCCCCAAAAGAGATATAGCATCGTGCCTAGAAATCGGAGTGTCACCAAAGATAAGCATAGGAGCAGAAAATCCTTTTTGCGTGGTATAAGACAGTACTGACTTTTAGAATGATTGAAATCAACTAAGTTGTCTTTGCCCCACTGGAGAATTACCTGGAAATCAGAATTTAAGGAAGTTGAAGCTGATTGAGCAGGGCAAGATTTCTGAAACTGGAAAGTGGAATGCAATGTGTTATCATTAGCAAAACTATGGATAGGATTTCCGGTTAATGGAAGAAGGTCATTAATATACAAGAGGAAAAGAGTGGGGGAAAGAAAAACTGAACCTTGAGGTTCAGTTTTTCTTTCCCCCAGAGAAGTTAGAAGACAGAGGTATCTACCATCACCCCCGGTGAGCGGTCAGAGAGAAAACTGGATAGCCAATTACAAAAAACAGTTGGAAATACATAAGGTGAATACTTGTTTAGAAGACCTTTATGCCAAACATGATCGAAAGCCTTAGACATGTCGAGCAACTGCTTGTGTTTCACCAAACTTTTCCATTGAATATTTCCATAAATGGGTAACATAAGCCAGAATATCACCAGTGGATCAACACTGACTGAATCCGTACTGGCAATTGTTGATCAGACGGAACATTTCTAGTTTAAGAGTTGGCGGTTAATTGATTTCTCCATTACTTTAGAAACAGTAGAAATAATTGCAATGGGAAGATAAGTGGATGGGATGGATTTGTCACCCTTTTTAGGAACTGGCTGGAAATGTGCAAACTTCCAAGCAGAAGAAAAAACACCTTTGGAATAAGAAAGTGAAAAAAGGTGGCAAAGAACAGGAGTAAGTTCAAAGTGCAGGTTTTAAGAACAAGAGGAGAAATACCATCAGGACCTGGAGCTTTCTTAGCATCAAGATTCATCAAAATCCTTCTGACATCTTTTTGATGGAAGACCACAGGTGGCACTCAATGGAGCGTGCTGGGAATTGTGGAAGATGTTTTATCAAGATCATCAATACACGAGTTGGAAGAAAAGTGGGATGCCAGCAGGTCAGCTTTATTTTTTGCTGAAGTGACAATAGAACTATCTGGTTTTGACAGAGGTGGGAGCAGAGATGGGCAAAAGTTGTGGGCAATAGCTTTGGCAAGAGACCAGAATGCTCGGCTATCAATAGGGCAAGAAGCAAGTTTCCTACTCTTAGCCTGTTCAAAATCTAGTTTGGACTGGTGAAGGCAGAAAATGAAACTAAAGAATTGGAGAAAAGCCAATCACAACGTTCAACAATCTCCTCTTGAACAACCTTAGCACATTTATGGGAAAACCAAGATTTAGATAAAGAAAGATTTTAAGGAAGGTGGAGCATGGAATAAAGGATTCCATTCCTACAAGAATAATTTCACTGACATGATCTGAGCAAACGTTGACACCAGACATTTTGAAAGAGTAATCTGACCAAGGAAAAGAAAATGACATTGAAAATGAAAGAGACCATGCAAAATGACACAAAGTTGGGAACAGCCATGAGATAGAGGCTCAATTGGAAAAGAGACAATCACCAAGTTGTGATCTGAGGTGCCTAAAGGACCACTCACTTCAACTGTGTTGGTTGTATGGTTAGAACTGTCCGATATTCTGGTAGGTAAATGAACAATCTGTGCGAGATCATTAGTAATTACAAAAGCCTTGGCATCCCAACCAGCTGGATCTGTGTGACTAGAAAATGGAAGCCAGCTGGAGTTAGCATTAGTTGAGGCATATGATGCAAGAAAGCAAACTTACAGAGCATCATCCAAAAAAAAACCTTCCCATTTCACCAATCCGGTCACTCCAAATGTTTGTCTAGTTCAGCCTTAAGTTTATTTAAGCTATCAACTTCCACAACAACAGATGGAAGGCTGTTCCAGAAATCAACTACCCGCTGGTTAAAGGCAAACCTCCGCACATCTGTTCTACAACTGTCTTTCCTCAACTCGAATCCATGCCCCCTCAGGTTCTTAATCTCAATAAGTGGAAGTATCCCATCAGCACTGAGCTTGCTCAGTGCTAATGGGATTTCCATTCAGGCTCTTGTACATCTAAATCAGATCAACTCGCAGGTGCCTAGTCTCCAGATGCTGCAACTTAAAGAATTTAAGCCTCTCCTGGTAAGAGAACCCCTTTGTTCCTCTCACCAATCTTGTTGCCCTTCTCTGTACTCATTCTAGCAACTCTACATCCTTCCTAGAATGAGGCCTCCAGACCTGTACACAGTACTCAAGGTATTGAGTACTGTTGCCTTATACAAAGGTATAATCACTATTGCCTTATACAAAGGTATAATCACTTCCTCGTCTCTGCTAGCAATATTCCTATATATCATTGACAAAACTCCATGACGTGCTCTGGAAGCCTGTCTCCATTGCTCAGAGAACTTCATATTCGACTGCAGAATTACCCTCAGGTATTTTTCATTCTCCACCTCCCTGAGTGTAGTAGCTCACCGTTGGTACGTTTCTCTTGGGTTACTGCTACCATACACAGTACTCTGCATTTGTCAATATCAGTTGCCAGTTCTCAGCCCACCTACCTAACTTTTATAGATCTTGTTGCAGTAGCATACTGTCTTTATTATCATTAACAACCATGCCAACCTTTGTATCATCTCCAACCTTGGAATTAAGGCTGATATACCTTAATCGATATCATTAATAAATACACAAAGCAACAATGAGCCCAGCACTGAACCCTGGGGAACTCCACTAATAACATTAGTCCATGAAGAGCAGTTGTTGTTGTATGTTTTACGGCACAACAGCAGCTATAGGCCATTATGCGCCAATGAAGAGCAGTGTCTATTTATTACCACTCTCTGCCGTCTCCCACTCAACCATCCCTTTATTCATTGCAGCAACTTGCCCTTAATGCTATACTGCACCAATTTGTATGGCAGTCAACCAGTGCAATACCACAATTTTGCTTATTGGAGGCTTGAAGTGGTGAAAACCCATGTTTAGTTTCTAGAGCAAAATTTCTGGCAATTCCCCCCCCCCACACACTATACTTCTCCTTCAACTAACCCAAGCATGGCACTAAGTACTATAGGTTTTAATACCTCTCGCATTTGGAGTTTTCATTAAAAAAAAAAAAAAAAACAGTGTATCAAAAGCTTTCCTGAAATCCAAGTAGAGGAACTCCCTGGCTTACGCAACTTCGACTTTACATAAGTTTTTGCCGGCTGGTGCGAACTTAAAAAAATCGTGGAAACGTATTTTGCACGCTGTAGGAATAAATGGAGGTATTGTGAAAATATCATAATGTGAACCCAATAACATCGTTTTTTTTTGGTAATTCGTTCCAAGTTGTTATTGTTATTATTTGGTTTTTAGGAGCATTAGCAACTAAGGCCATATTGCTCCGGGGATATGCAGTGGTCATTCGCTGACCTTTCCGCATCCTCCGTATTTGGTGGATCACGGGCTCGAACCCCGGTCTAATCAAGAAGCATGTGCTACGCACTGCTGCTCCTGCCCACCTGCTATGGAGGCGCCTCGTTCCAAGACCTTGGAAGATGAAATTTTCACTATATAACTAAGCTATTTATCTCTCTAAAATTTTGGTCATTTTTATAACGGAAATTGTGCTACACTTTCATCATTATCATATGTTCATTATAAGAATCAATTTTGAAAGCCCTTTGTGATATTTTTCAAAAACACACTTCTGGAGGTCACTACCATAAAACAATAAAAACATTTGCACTTTCCAGTTTACTGGTCTTTTCTGTTAGTGTAATCAATTATAAACGGGTAGTAAACTTGATCTTATTGCATTTGCAATAATCCCAATAACTACAATTCTGTGGGTTTTTAAGTTATTATGGAGAAATGTGTTCCCCTTCATTGAAATCTTCAATCATATAAAAAACAAATAAATTTTCAGAATCTTCTCTTCATTCCTATTTACTTAATGATGAAGTGAAAGCGACCAACGGAAAGTGCAAGTGCTGGCAGTGCTAGGAAATGAAACGAAACAAAATTTATTTAGAAATGAAGATGATTAATTAAGAAATACAAATTTATTGATAATTAATTAAGAAATAGCAGAGCAAAGTTTGTCATCTACTGCACGGAATTAGGTCTCACTGCTTCAACAGTGAATACTATTTTAAGGGACAGGGCACATATAAAAGAACATGTTAAAGGATCAACATACTTCACACCGGGGCCAGTCTGCCCCAACAGTGATCACAAAACAGCATTCAGGTGCTATATCAAAAATGGAAAAGCTATTAATAATATAGATGGAAAATCAGATTCAGAAGCTAGTGCCCCTGAGTCCAATGGCCATTCGCGCAAAAGCAAGAAGTATTTATGAGGATATCAAGGATAAGTATGGTAAACCCTAAGCCAAGTTCGTGGCAAGCAACAGTTGGTTTAATATGTTCAAACACTGTGTTGGTTTCCA
Source organism: Mastigoproctus giganteus (assembly GCF_048544385.1). Classification (NCBI taxonomy): domain Eukaryota; kingdom Metazoa; phylum Arthropoda; class Arachnida; order Uropygi; family Thelyphonidae; genus Mastigoproctus; species Mastigoproctus giganteus. The sequence continues at coordinate 232,058,133 of NC_143579.1, forward strand.
AGACATTAAAGTCGCCAATGCCAATTCTGCAGCTGCAGAGAAATTTTGTGATGTGTTGGAAAAAACCCCTTCTAAATCTCCACAGCCCTCAACTTCCACAGTGGCATGCTTATCAGATGGAGAGTTAATTCTGGCAACAACGCTCGAAAAGTAAAACTTGCTGACATAACGTTATGCCTATCTCATTTCCTCCTCCCAGCTAGCAAAATTCCTATATATTACTGATAAAACCACAAGCTGTCCCAGCCCGTGGTCTTGCCTGCACCGCTCAGACAACTTTGTCTGACACCCATCTTCTCTCTCTTTTTGTAATTTTATAATTTTGGACACTTTTGTAATTTTTCGTGCGAATGAGATAAAAAAATTGAACAGTTCTATTCACATGTTTTTCAAACATTTCTTTTTTGCTTCTATCAAATTCAGCGTGCATAGTTGCAAGTGTGGAATTTCCCTAAATGCTTATTTAGGGAAATTCCGACTTACATAGCGTTCCGCGGAACGCAACCCTTATGTAATTCGGGGAGTTCCTGTATATGATATCAAAATTATCCAATCAAATTGGTCAGACAAGACTTCCCCTTAACAAACCCATGCTATGTCTGAACTATTACTGCAGTCTCGTCTAGGTGATCCTGCATCACTTCTTTAACCAGTGACTCCATTATTATCCGTGGAACAGAAGTTAAACTAACAGGTCCATAATTATTTGTGTCACCCTTTGAGACCCCCTTTGTGAATTTGGGATACATTTGCACATCTCTAGTCCATTGGAACCTCCCCTGAATCTAAGGATGCTCTCATAATTATGGCTAAGGGTTTGCTTACTTCCCTTACTGCCTCCTTCAATATAACTGCCCAAAGGTGCCTTTTTTATGTTTAACTTCAACAATTTCTCCTCCACTTTGCTCTCCGTTATTACAAAATCATTTAGCTCCCTGTTAGAGTTTAGTAAACTTCTGTCCTCCCCTTCATTACAGAATTCCTCATGTGTGAATGTAAATGCAAAATACTCATTCAGTTTGTCGGCTATCTGAGTAGGATCACCAACAGTCGAACCACCAACACCAAGTGGACCAATCTGATTCATCCCCTTCCTTCTATAGTTTACGTAAGTAAAGAAGTATTTGTTGTTTTTCTTTGCATCTTTTGCCAAGGATATCTCGTTATCAGCCTTTGCTTGCCTAACCTCCTTTGTGATTTGATTACAGACTAGCTTATATCTGTCGTAGGGCTTCTGTGTCACCTGCTAATTTATGTCCCATGCATTTTTCTTCTCTGCCCAAGGAAAATTACCTCACTGTTAGGAAAGTTGAACTGGAGAAAGTCAGTGTTCCAGTTGATTAGTGGAGTTGGGAGAACAGTAGAGACAACACATGAATTTGACAGAATGAGGTAGACGGATTTTAAGCTGGAGAAGATCGAAAAGAGGAGATTCCAAATATCCAAATCTCTGACAGGGAATATCGGAACAGACATATGCACAAGTACCACCTTTGAGGCAAAAGGAATCATACAGCAAATAACTTGGGCAACCGTCATGAACAGTGGTTGAATCAATCGATAACTGAGATTCTGTCAAAAAGTATATGGGGTTTCTCAGACCGTAAGCGGAATTGAGATTAGAACCGAGACACGTATATTTGTGAACTGAACAGTGTTTAATTAGAACCAGGAATTAATATGAAATATGAATAACACTAATTAAACCATATGAAAGATTATAAAATTAATTTTATTGTGTAAAAAGATTAAATCTGTCCAAGCAAAACTGTTTTCTTCCCTGTACACAGATTGCTCCATCTTTCTTAATTTAATATAACATTTGTATTCCACATTAACATAATATTTCCATTCCAATTAATTTCTATTACGTGGCAACATCCTAATTGCTGGATATGAGAAATTCAAGGAATTACATTGTTTCTCCAATAAAAGAAGAAAAAAAAATTAAAAGAATCAGTACAGAACATAGAAAAATGAAGTTATATATATATACAGGGTGTCTCAAAAATATTGGTACAAACGTTTAGGGGAGGTAGGTAACATCTAAAGGAATGTGAATCACATAGGAACCCATAACCGGAAAGTAGTAGCAGAGGCACAAGAAGCAGAAATGACACATGACAGTAACTAGTGGCAAACATTTATTTAACATAATATTAACAATGGAGTACGAGATGGATGCATTTCATGATGTTACAACAGATGCTCGAAGGTTCCACTATGAGACGCGATGCATTCGTGACACCGATGCAGCATGGATTGGTGGACACGGTCAAACACACCTGGAGTTTCTTTGACAGTAGCAGCAGCACAGATGAGTCTCACCACGAGATCCATTTCTGTCTCCACAGGCAATTCATACACGATAGATCTGAGGGCCCCCCCACAGAAAGAAATCAAGGCTCAATAAATCAGGTGAGCGTGGGGGCCAGGAAACGAGTCCCCCATGGCCAATCCATCAACACCCAAAACGCCTGTTCAAATGGTCATGAACACACCTTCCATAATGGGCAGGTGCCCTGTCATGTTGAAACCAAATGTTGCATCTCACATTTGCTGGAACATTGTCAAGTAACCCTGGTAGAACTTGTTCAAGAAAGATGTGATATTTAGCGGAGTTCATGCGGGATGGTAACAGGTATGGGCCGACTAAGCAGTCACCGACCATACCTGCCCACACATTTATTGTGAAGCATTGTTGTGCCGCATGGGGGTGCACACCGTGTGGGTTGTCGTGAGCCCACACATGAGCATTGTGCTGATTGAATAAGCCTTCCCGAGTGAAATAAGCCTCATCCATGAACAAAACATAGGCTGGAAAATTCAAGTCTTGTTGAACACTTTCTTGGAGAAACCACTGTGCAAAAGCCACACGTGCAGGATGATCTTAGGGGAGCAGTAACTGAACCCTTTGGAGATGAAAGGGGAGTAAGGAATCGTCCTGTCAGACACGCTATACACTGCAATGAGACACTCCCAAGGCAGAGGCAACGGCACGGGTGCTGCTAGTAGGATTATTCTGGATGGTATTCAAAACACTTTCTTCCATGGCGGGAGTTCGCGTCGAATGTGGTCTGCCCACACTACTCCTGTTACCTCTAAATGACCCATAATCGCACAAATTTTGATGCACACGCGCAAACAAACGGTGGTCCGGTACATGTCTGTCTGGAAAGCATTCTCCATAAATTCGTTGAGCGGCTTGTCCATTGCCCTCTGCTAATCCATACACTAGGTGCATGTCTGCCAGCTCACAGTTTGTATATCGATGCATGCTGTTCGTGCGGCAACTACTGCTTGAATGAGTAAACCAGAAATTTTCCATCTCGCAAACTGATGAACAGCGCCGTCTACCGACTTACAGTGACGTTTCCGGTTATGGGTTCCTATGCGATTCACATTCCTTTAGATGTTACCTACCTCCCCTAAACGGTTGTACCGATATTTTTGCGACACCCTGTATATATATTCCCCCCCCATATCTTCATTCTTCTATGTTCTGTACAGTTTCTCTTAAATGTGTATAAGCAGAAGTAGTCTTTGATTATTCCTTCAAGAAGCCAAGAAAAGGAATCCCCCCCCGCCTTTTTAACCTGAGCCTTGTATGTGATTTTTGAGGGTGAGGAACCTTTTCTCTGTCTGTAATGACCACTCTTGTTGAATCCAAGAATGTATCACAAATGCTATGATATAGTGACGATAAGCATATTTACAAGATAGCTGACTTAAACCCCAACAAGTAATATACTTCTGATGCAATGCACTTTGCCCAATGATTTCTCTAGTCTTGGAAATACTTCTGGAAAGCTGAATTGAAAATTGCCAAAACCTTAGATAATATATTCTTTATTGTTTTTATGTCATTAAATCAATAACTTTTCAAGATTTTTTTGGTCTAAAAAACCAAAAATGTCACATGGAGTCATACCTGATGATACAGGGGTAGCCAGACTTGAGTAAATGTCTTTAGCCAAAAAACTCTGTACAAGTAGCATAGCATTGAATGTGAAAATGCATAATTGTGAAGCAACCAGCCTTTGAATTTCTATTTTTCCATTCTTTTTCTTCAAACTAAATCCTGAAGGAGTCTCAGAACTTCTACGCAGAACTCTTTATTAATTGTTTTTACCTCTGGAGAATATATAGGGTGGACAACACCAACACAGTCAAAAAATGCTAGCAACAAGGCCTTCAATTTTGCTGCACAATATCTACAGGTACTTTCTTTTGGTTGAGGAGGGGAGAGAGTTGTTTGTTTGTTATTTGGTTTTTAGGAGCATTAGCAACTAAGGCCATATTGTTCCGGGATATGCGGTGGTCATTCCCTGACCTTTCCGCATCCTCCGTATTTGGTAGTGACGGGCTCGAACCCCGGTCTAATCAAGAAGCGTGTGCTACGCACTGCTGCTCCTTCCCACCTGGCTACGGAGGCGCCTGAGGGGGAGAGAGAGAAGTCTTCCACTGTTTGGTTATAAGATGATACCCATAAATCCATATTTCATCTCCAGTTATGATACATTGCTCTGTTAACAGCCAGAGTACAAACTTTGCAGAAATGTACCTTTTGTTCAAAGTTTTCATTAAAACAGAATCATACAACCTGATGGAGACAACAGTTTCTTCAGTGATTTCATAAAAATTAATCTTTGGGTTATTTTTTACTAAAGTTTGCACTGCACTTGACACACAATGTCATCATTTATTAAAGTTGAGGGCTGTACAGATCACAGATAACTTTCAACAAAAAATTCCCTACCTTTTTTAAACAATGGTGTTTGTCAAAAACATGTGCATGGCCCATTGTAGGGTCTTCATGTGCTACTTTAAGATTAAATGTTTCACTTACAGTTTTCTAATTTTAAGACAAACTGTCCACACACTGTGGACACAGTTTTAACAGTCTTGTGTTAAACTGTGTCCACACACTGTGACATTTTGATACACGACAAGATATGAAAACATATCTTTGTTATTGGCTGATAATAAGACACTGAGTGAGTGAACAACTTACTGAATGGAGGTAAAGATGGGACATATCTAAAGACATTATGCTTTGTCAGAGTGCACTTTGTTGTCTCAACCTGAACAAGCAAAATCAGGATCTTTTTGAATCGACCTCCTATGACTTTGCATATTAAATAAAAGAAAAAAATTAAATAGGTTTCAGATCCCTTAACCAGTCAGTGATGACATGAAGTGAAATTTTCAAATGACCTGGTCATAAAATTACACTACATATATATAAAAAATAATTTCCAATCCTGCTTCAATATCTCATTTCCAATCCATCTTAAATACACTTAAAAAAATTGCAAACGATACTTCATTTGAGTTCAGAGGAGAGCAATAGTCAAAATGCCGTCTGGGGAAAAAATCTCCACTCTGTCAGACCACAAGCTCGTGTAACTTTTTGTCAAAAAGCTTCCTTCAGTGCAGCAGATCATTTGTGTCAGTAATCCTCACTAGTTCCCACAGTGATAGGAATCATTTGTGAGCTGAGAAAAATAAGACAATGGAAGTTCATGTTCCTTGAGGCAGATAACCTTCTTTAACAAAAAGAAAAAAGAAAATTAAATGGAAAGTGAGTTACAAAACTGGTAAACAATACTTTATTTTATTTGAAAGTTATTAATCTAAGAAAATTATCAGAAGAAAGGAATGATGACAAAAAAACATGATTATAAAAAAATAATTACTGTAATTGTAAAGCATTCATAAAATAACTGACTGGGCAATTTTTTTTTTTTTTTTTTCATTTATATTCACATGCAGCAGTACCATAATTTTATATCAAAATATGGCAGTGCCATATTTTTTTACCACTCAGTTAAAGATAAAAAATGCTACAGTGATTATAATATTATTTTAAAGTTGCATGATCAGAAAAATTTTTCAACGAGAAGTATCCATAACAATCCATGCTATAAATATTTTAAGATGTGATGAATTTTACACTCCGCATGCACACTGATAAGTTATTGCAGTCCTATGAATGTTTTTTTTTTTTTAAATAATTGATTTGAAAATAATTTTTATATATATACATACAGTGCACATCGGGACACAGCTTAATTGATAACAATAACCAGTGAAAGATGAATGCAACTGTTCAGCACTTTGTTGATGCAAAGTGGAAATGTGGAACATACATAAAAAGGTAGAAGCGAACAGAAAGAAAACTTGAAAATCAAGCAAAATAAAATACCTTACTTTGATTGTCTATTACTTCTTTGAGAAAGTCATCAATAAAACCAAATCTATCATAATGTATCTGGAAATCCATACATACCATTAAAAACAAATAAAGAAAACATTAAAATCAAGAATTAGAAAAGGGTTAATGACCTTCTGTAAAACAGACAGATTGGTAGGAGTACAAATATACTTTCTTTTATGAAGTACTGACACTGACAACCACACAAACTGTACAAAGCAACAACACTAACTAGACACTAAAAACACTGGAGTTCGAGAAGAAATTGTGTTATGTCGTCACTTCCACTGCACGTGCATAAACCACAATAAGATGAAAAAGCAATAACATAAACTGAAGCTCTGATTACAATAAACATTGATTATTCAACATACCAGTATATGCTTGATCATGACTTCATAAAAGTGATAATGTTACATGAATAATAATATTATTCATGATCATAATAAGCAGCATCCACTACATATAAAGTCCATTGCCTAATGAGGCTGGAACAGGAACACCAGAAAGGAATTTTAATCAGTCATCAAGTAAATTAAAAGCATGCAGTTTTTTATTCCTTTATATATATTTAATACTGCATTGCATTAGCATTAGTAGAGGCATATGCTGCAAGGAGCAAGCTTATATAGCATCAGCCAAATAAAAAAAAAAACCTTCCCATTTCACCCATCCATTCACTCCAAATTTTGTTTAGTTCTGCCTTGAACTTAAGTTGTCGACCTCCACTACAACAGATGGAAGTCTGTTCCAACTATCAACTACCCACTGGTTAAAGTCAAATTTACGCACATCTATTCTACAATCACCTTTCCTCAATTTGAATTTATGTCACCCCTCAGGTGAGCAATCTCAGCAAGAGGAAGAACCCCATCAGCACTGAGCTTGCTCGAACAATTAAAGATCTTATACACCTCGGTCAGATCACACCTCGTAGGTGCCTAGTCTCCAGATGCTGCAATTTTCAGAACTTAAGCCTTTCTTTGTAACAGCAACCCTTTGTTCCATTCATCAATCTTGTTGCCCTTCTCTGTACATGTTCCAGCAGCTCTACATCCTTCCTAATATGAGACCTCCAGACCTGTATGCAGTACTCAAAGGTGTGGCCTGACCATTGCCTTATAAAAGGGAACAATCACCTCCTTATCCCTGCTAGCAAAATTCCTGTTTATCATTGACAAGACACCATGATCTGCACTGTCTACACTGCTGAAAACTTCACATCTGACCGCACAATTACCCCATGTCCTTTTTCATTCTCCACTACCCTGAGCGTAGTACCACACACTTGGTACGTTACTCTGGGGTTACTGCAACTCATATTCAGTAATTTGCATTTGTCAGTGTTAAACTTCAGTTGCCACCTCTCAGCCCATCTGCTCAACTTTTCTAGATCCTAGTGTACTGTACTGTCATTACTGTCCTTAGTGTACAGTCATTAACAACCCTGCCCACCTTCGTATCATCTGCGAACTTGGATATTAACCCTGACATACCTTCATTAATATCACTGATAAATGTAGAAAACAACAATGGGCCCAATATCGAACCCTGGGGGGGGGACTCCATTAAGAACATTAGTTCACAAAGAGCAGTGTCCATTGATTACCACTCTGTCTTCTCCCACTCAACCATCCCTTTATCCATAGCAACAACCTGATCTTAATGCCATACTGCTCCAATTTCTACAGTAGTTTTCCATGTGCAACAGTATCAAAAGCTTTTCTAAAATCCAAATATATGATATCAAAATTATTTCTTGCATTCAGTTCCTTTGTGACCACATTATAGTATCCAATCAAATTGGTCAGACAAGACTTCCCCTTAACAACCCATGCTGTCTATACTATAACTGCGGTCTTGTCTAGATGATCCTACAGTGCTTCTTTAACCATTGACTCCATTACTTTCCCCAGGAGCAGAAGTTAAACTAACAGATCTGTAATTACTCATATGACCCTTCGATCCCCCTTTATGAATTGGAAGACATATTTGCATCTCCAGTCCATGGAGACCTCCCTTAAATCCAAGGAAGTTTCCATAATTATGGCTACGGGTTTGCTTACTTCCTTTGCTGCCTCCTTTGCATATTATACGGCATTGTTCATGATTAACTTGCAATTAATGTATTGTTGTTGCTGTTTGGTTTTTAGGAGCATTAGCAATTAAGGCCATATTGCTCTGGGGGGGGGGATATGCAGTGGTCATACCCTGACCCTTCCGCATCCTCCATATTTAGTGGTCATTGACTCGAACCCCGGTTTTATCAAGAAGCGTGTGCTATGTACTGCTGCTCCTGCCCACCTGGCTGTGGAAGCACCAATTAAATGTTTTCAACTATAACCAATGAAGCTGGAATATTACTATTTAATGGAGTGTGCATGTACAGGACGAAACTCATTTTATAAGCGTTCCTTCTAATCAAAAAAAATATTTTTTTGTGCTCGGTAAAGATTATATAGAAAAGTTAAATGATAGAAAAGTTAAATGAGAAGGAATTCGTGGAACCTGAGTTTACAACACTGGTACAGGTCATGGCAAATTAACGTTGCCATGACCTGTACCAGTGTGTTCAGAATAGAATAACGATTAATAACAAATTAATGTGTGTTCAGAATAGAATAACGATTATTTGAGGCTTAGAATTTTACTAGATGTCATAAAATGAAGAGTACAGTCACATCAATATCCGGTACAGGTTTCAGGTACATAAAAAGTATAAATGGACAAAAAACATACGACAGGTGCACAAAAACGTACTACAGAACCTTTTATATATATATATATATATATATATATATATATATATATATATATATATATATATATATATATATATACACATATATATAATTCGTTCTAAGAAATCTTAATAATATAATATTCACTTGTAATGACTACAACATTTCAGCAATTTCAAACTGCAACTAATATAACTAAACACTACATGTGCTAATGTCTGTATAATAGTAATAGAAGCATGTGATATAAGTTCATCATAAATAGTTTTATAATCAAATAGAAAACAAGATACAAATATGGGCAAAACTATGTTTAAAAATATAAATATACATATATTATTTTGCAAATCTTTACATTCATACTCAAAAATTCTCAGTAAAAGATTACACTTGAACGCACATCTCACCTGAAGCTTTAACCGAAGGCGCCATCGTTGTTACCACCATATGAAGATCCTCCAAGCTAAATTTAGAAATGCACTAAACTGCAACTGAAACCAAAAGATCCAGGACTGTGTGCGTTAGAAAATGGAAATTTTTAATAGAAAAATTAAAAAATAATAATAAATAAATAATAATAATAATAGTTTTTTTATTCATAATAGATTAATAAATTAATATGATATAATAGATTAATATGATAATAATTTATTAGAATAATAGAGTAAATAGACTTTAATAGAATAATAGTTAATAGAAAAATAATAGTTTTTATTTATTTAAAAAAATTAAATAAATAATCCTATATCTTATAAAAACGGTTATTAATTTATTTCCAATAATTACGTTTTCAACTTGACTTTTTTGAGATAACATTATTGTGAAGCTATAGCGAAAAAATTAAAAAATTTGAGATCGTACAGGAAAGAGTAAAAATCTACTTTCACGCAGTTTAATTCTCACAAAGCAGATAAATAATTTATTTGTAGTATGCTAGTCGAAAACATTTATTGTGGGTTGCAGTTTGAAATAAATTATATTTCGTTATTTCATAAATATTACTTTGTAAATACAAAGTTTACTTTGTTTCGTATGAAATGTATGGAGATATCTCTGTTTCTTTATACACCGATGGCATCCTAACTCTTGCTGATATCATCTTTATCGTTGTTGTTGTAATATAGTTTTAGGAGAATCGGAAACAAAGGCCATATTGCTCCGTATATGAGGCGCAATATAGCCTGAGCAGCCTTTGCGCCAAAAATAATAATAACAATAACAACAATCTTCATATATATTGTCTGTAAATTGCTTGTGTTATGTGGTCAATTTTCTGTTTTCTGGATGAAAAATCCGAGTTTACGGGAGAAAAACCATGCTACCCTCGCCCGAGACCGACTAATTAAGCCATGTCGTGAAAAAGGCCCATAAAAATTCCTCTTGTCGTCGACAGGACTTGAACTCAGGTCTTTTCCATCCAATGTGTATCTTTACTCTTTCTCGAACAACATACATTATTATTAGTATTAGCATATGATGCAAAAATTTGCTTTTAGCCACCAGGTTGTTGATTGCTGGAACAAACTTTCATCTGTCGTTGTGGAAGTTGATAGCTTAAATAAATTCTAGGAGGACCTGGACAAACGTTTAAAGGAAATGGATGTGTGAAATGATTTTTCTTCTTTTTTTTTTGGCTGATGCTACATAAGTTTGCTTTGTTGTATCACATGCCTTCACTAATGCTAATGCTAAAAAAAGGAAGCTTACAAATTACATGTACAAAGGGATATAAATTAAAAAAAGGATGGTTGCAGGATAGATATGTGAAAATTTGCTTTCGGCCAGAAAGTAATGGAATTTTGGAACAAAATTCCATTACTTTCCAAAATTCCAGATGGAATTTTGGAACAAAGTTCCATCTGGTGTTGTGTATGCTGAGTGAACAGAAATCGTGGGATACCTACCTAGTAACGGGTGGGCCTTTCTTTAGCCCAGATAAAGGCAGTCTCACGGCGAGGCAGTGCGTCTATTAGTTCACGAAAGCGTTCCACAGGTATTTCCATCCACGCTTGCTGCACCGCTGTCCATAATCTAGTCACGTTCCTAGCTGTAGGATCTAAAGCTCGAACGGACCTTTCCACAGCATTCCACAGGATTCATGTCCAATGAACAGGGAGGCCATTCCATGGTGGTAAAATCTGCTGAATGCCCTTCGAACCATGTGCTAGTCAACACGGCTCTGTGGGAGGCCGTGGTGGCTACTGTCGCTCGTAGTTCTAGACAATTTCCTTTCGACGGACCTGGAGAGGTTAACAGTCAAGCGTTTGCCCAGTAGGGGCCCAACGGCTAAATGGTCAGAAGAACAACAGAACATAACACTACACGACATTCCACTTCCCACACACTTTTAAATCTCTACCCTGCACAGAGTACTGTGATGCACACACAGAGTATACAATGCGGGGATGGGGGAACCTCTGGTGCCGTCAGACAGCTAACACACTTTACACTTTACTTGACCTCATCCCCTCAATGGCACCTGACCCTAAATACTAAATAATATGCCACTGACCTCATTCTCACTGTGGAGGCGAACTCAAGGGCTGGCTTTGAAATCCAGGCAAATAGGGTATTGGAGTGCTGCTGGAACGGGCGAAGTAGCACACCATTGACAAGTTCGACGAGAAAGACGGGCTCAAAAGGGATACTAGACACTCGTCAGCTCCCCACAGATTAAAATTGAGGGCCCAACCATCAAGCTCAGCACGCAACTAAAGTATCTTGGAACCAATTTACACTCAAACTTATCCTTTAAGCAACATCTCCTCTACCGTTAGGAGAAACTCAGAAAATACACGACCATGATTTTAAGAATCACTAGAAAAGATTGGGGACTAAAACGAATAACTCTGGCATTCTACTACAAAGAGATTTTTATAAAAGGTTCAAAGAATAAAGGAACTGGAAGGAGCAATCCAACCTATCACTGTGACCCAAAAATCTGACAAGAGAAGTTGTCAAAACTTTCAAAAACAAATAACAGTAATAGCTGGATCAACAACTCGAAAACGAAGGAAAAACTGATAGACGAAAATGAACTCCTCCCTCCTTTTTTTTAAACATTATATAAATAGTAATAGTAGTAGTAATAGTATTTGCCATATAGTACAAGGAAGTCACAGGCTTTTGCTACACTGGGGAAAAAAATAAATAAATAAACCATGTAGATAAGAAAACAAAAAATTATATACTTACCTCCTCAAAATACACACATACTTATACACCTGAACATTACATGTTCAGGTGTATAAATATCCAGTATACCTTTGAATTTATTAAAATGGTCAGCCTCAACTACCTGCGAGGGCAACTTGTTCCAGCTATCGACGATTTGTTGGCTAAAAGAAAACTTCCTGGAATCTACTCACAATCTCAGGTCCTATAATTTTAATTTATGAACCCTAGTTCAGGAATTCTTTTGACCAGTAAGAATTCCACCTTTATTCATTTTGCAAATCCGTCTCAGAGCCTTATAAACTTCAATCAAGTAACTTCTGAGATGCCTAGTTGCCAAGCTCTGTAGCCCAAAAAATCGGAGTCTTTTCTCATATGGTCGTCCTTCTGCCGATCTTACCATTCGAGTTGCCCGTTTTTGGACCCTTTTGGACTTCAAGAAGCTGAATGTCTTTTTTAAGATGAGATCACCATACTGCAACACAGTTTTCCAAATGTGGTCTTACAATTTCCTTATACAGGAGGATTATGTTCGATAAATCATCGATAGAACGCCATGGGCTTTCCTGGCTGCCTGTTTGCACTGTTCAGAAAACTACACATCTGCCCAAGAATAAGACCTTGCATTTAGCAACATTAAAAAATAATTGCCACTTCTCTCACCACCTTTGAAGTCTGTTCAAGTCATCCTGAAGGAGCGCTGCTTGGCACTGATCATTAACAACTCTATCAATCGCTACGTCATCTGTGAATTTTGACATCACGCCATCTATCCCTTTGCCCATGTCATTTATGAAAATGAGAAACAACAGTGGTCCAAGAACCGATCCTTGAGGAACCCATTCCAGATGTAGTAGTAGTAGTGGCATGTGATGCAAGAAAGCAAGTGTATGAGTTTATGCAGCATCAGCCAAAAAAAAAAATCACACCATTTCCTCCAAATGCCTGTCCAGTTCCTCCTTAAATTTATTCAACCTATCAACTTCCACAACGACCGATGGAAGTTTGTTCCAGCAATTAACCACCCGCTGGCTAAAGGCAAATTTCCACACATCTGTTCTACATCTGTCTTTCTTAATTTGAATTTATTCCCCCTTAGGTTCGTAATCCGAACAAGTGGAAGGATCCCATCAGAATCCTTATACACCTCAATCAGATCACAGTACAGGTGCCTAGTCTCCAGCCACTGCAATTTGCAGAACTTAAGCCTCTCTTGGTAAGAGGATCCATTCATTTCCCTCACCAATCATGTTGCCCTTCTCTGTACACGCTCAAGTAAATCTACATCCTTCCTAAAATGAGGCCTCCAGACCTGTACGCAGTACTCAAGGCGTGGCCTGAACATTGCCTTATACAGAGGAACAATCACCTCCTTTTCCCTGCTAGCAAAATTCCTATATATCATTGACAAAACCCCATGACCTGCCCTTGCAGCTTGTCTGCATTGCTCAGAAAATTTCATATCTGACTGCACAATTACTCCCAGGTCTTTTTCATTTTCTACCACCTTAAGTGTAGTACATTTAAGGTGGTACTACACTTAAGTCATGTTACACCAATCTCTAGTATATCCAGTAATCACAACCCTCTGCCTTCTGCCTCAGCCACCTAGCAATCCATCTTAGAATCTTACCAGTAATCTCAATCTGTTCAAGCTTATACGGTAACATCTCATGAGCGATCGAGTCAAATGCTTAACTAAAATTCAAATAAACTATGTCGAAATTATTGTCTAAGTCCCATTCGTCAGTTGTTGCGTCAAAATAGCCTACAGTTAGTAAAGCATGATTTACCCTTAACAAAGCCATGTTTAGATAGATATGGCAATTCGGAGTGCCATATATATATCTAAATGTCCTTGGATTGCACTCTTAATCACTGTCTTTAAGATTTTTCCTACCACTGAAGTCAAATTAACCGGTCTTTAGTTACCAGCTTAATTCTTAGAACCACTTTTATGTATTGGCGATAAATGGTACTTCTCCAATCCAAAGGAATCTCCCCTGATTCCAAAGATGATTAACCTCATGATTAACCTTTCCTTTGTGCTCAAAAATTTGTAATAAACAATCATCTGTAATAACGACATCACTAATTTCATATAGCTCAGCCTCACTTGCACCCTCTTCTCAGCATAAATGGTCTTTCGTCAGTAAAGGCAGATGTAAAGTACCTGTTCAATTCATCTGCAACATCGGCTGGGTTGTCTAAGACTTCCTCACACCCAATAATGCACAAGGGTCCAATCTGATTCGCTTTTCCCCTCGTTATTCACATACACGACAAATTCATTTTCCATAATCTTTGCTCTCTTTGTCAGTGCTTTCTCATGCGTAGTCTTTGCCTCACTGATTTTAATTTGTGGTACTATTACAGAGCAGCTTGTACATACACACTGGCGTTATTTTCCTTTTTTTTTTAAATTCAATTCATACTACACACTATTTTAAACCTCTACCCTGATTAAATCAGGGTAGAGATTAAAAGAGATTAATTAAAATTAACTTACTTCTCTGAAACTTCCATATTGTTTTCAACATTTCAGTAAAGGTGTGCTTTATACTTGTATTTTTGTCGAATAGGTGGCGCTAATGGTTCATATCATGTTCAGGTGTGTGTGTACGAGTGTAACGATGGGCTTGTAATTTCGCTGTATCTATTTTGCATTTGTTTTTGGTAGAAGAAGAAGGAAATAAGCAATCATTTCCTTGTTTCGTAAAGTTTCAGTTAATCATATCCCTTCCACATCAGGTAATGCTTTAACTTGTACAGTTAAAAAAACAAAACAAAAAAACGGAATATTAGTGCACGGTTTTAAAATTCCAGTTTTTTTTTCAGGCAATTTTAAATGGATGAGTGATTTTTATTTCCCCCTGTCTACTTGAGAACTTGTTTCACAAGATGGGCGATACTGAATATTTCCTATTATATTACCCTATCCTTTTATCTCGTATCGCAGTTAGCGATTATGGAAACATATTTTCTTACATAGACATTTGGAATGAGCTTGTGATATTAGTTCCCCTAAATAGAATGTTAAATGGCGTACAAAACCTTTTCTAAATTTACCTGATTTGCCAAAAACTCATACCAAGTCTTGCGAAAATTCAGTAAAATTTTCGTTAAAATTTTTTATTGAATTATTAATATAAACGATATTAATAAATAATATTTAAAAATCGAATCCTGTTCTGAATATAATATTTTGAAATTATCATTTAAAACCTGGCTGAAAAGTTAACTAATTCTTCATTATAATAGGAAACGCCCACTTTTTTGTTTGTTTCTGTAGTAGTTTACAACCTAAGATAATCTTGTGTAATAAAATCAAATGGGATGACTGATTTTTCACTTCTTGAAAAATTGATTTTTCAAGAAGTGAAAAATTTTTCAAGCTTGATTTTTCACTGCAGAACATTGTGAAATGATTCACAATGTTCTGCAGTGATGGAAGTATACTACTGTAGCCCCCACCAATACAAATGAATATTTTGCACTCCTTTTTAATGTACCACAGGAGCTCACATCTAGTGAGTATGGGCTTTTCCACACTCAGGGTCCTGAGCTGGATATCATCATTCTTATCTTTCTTGGTGATTCCCTCCTACTTCTCTCTCTCTCTCTCAGGGTAACTGAAATTTTTTTTTGGTTGGTGCAGCATAAGCCTCAGGCTTCCTTGTACCATATGGCTAACAATAATAATGTTTTGAGGATGTTTAATGTGGGGTCATTTGATGTTTCTAGCTCCTCATAAAAGAGATGTATTTTTGGTGCATGCATATACAGGGTGTCTCAAAAATACACTGCATAACTTCAGGAATGAGTTCCTCGTATGTAGACAATAAAATATTTTATATCAACATAGTTCTGGAAATGCTAGGTTTCCGAGTTTTGAAGGTCTGTCTATGACACTTAACTGTTTACATCACCTTATAGTAATTGTTCAAAATGTCCACCTTCTGCCTGAATACAGACCTCACATCGATGTTTGATATTGATGCCACTTGATATTGATGGGTCAAGTGTTGATGATCCTGCTCAGGTAGCTAACAAACTAAATGAATATTTTGCATCGACATTCACACATGAAGAGTTATTCAGCGAGGGGAATGCCAGAAGTGTATTCAACTCTAGCAGTAAGCTACAGAATCTTGAAATAACTGGGAGTAAAGTGGAGGAGAAACTGTTGAAGATAAACACAAGAAAGGCACCCGGGGTGGATGGGATCTATCCAGTTATATTAAAGGAGGGAAATGTGCAAATGTGACCCCAATTCACAAAGGAGGATCAAAGGCTGACACAAGTAATTATAGACCTGTGAGTTTAACTTCTATTCCAGGAAAATTAATGGAGGCACTGGTTAAAGAAGCACTGCAGGATCATTTAGACAAGACTTCAGTTATAGCTCAGACACAGCATGGTTTTGTTAAGGGGAGGTCTTGCCTGACCAACTTGATTGGATACTATGATGCAGTCACAAAAGAACTGGATGCAGGGAATAACTTTGATATTATATACTTGGATCTTAGAAAGGCTTTTGATACTGTTGCACATGGAAGACTGCTACACAAATTGGAGCAGTGTGACATTGGAGGCAAATTGCTGCTATGGATAAAGGGGTGGTTGAGGGGGAGAAGACAGAGAGTGGTAATCAATGGACACTGCTCATCGTGGACTAATGTTATTAGTGGAGTCCCTCAGGGCTCAGTGTTGGGTCCATTATTGTTTTCTGTATTTATAAATGATATTGATGATGGTATATCGGGCTTAATGTCCAAGTTTGCAGACGATACAAAGGTTGGCAGGGTTGTCAAGGACACTACTGACACTATGCTGCTGCAACAGGATCTGGAAAGGTTGAGCAGATGGGCTGAGAGGTGGCAAATGAAGTTTAACATTGACAAATGTAAAGTACTACACATGGGAAACAGCAACCCCAGAGCAACGTATCAACTCTGTGGTACTACACTGACAGTGGTAGAGAATGAAAGGGACTTGGGGGTGGTTGTGCAGGCAGATATGAAGTTCTCTGAGCAGTGCAGACGGGCTGCAAGAGTAGCTCATGGAGTATTGTCAATGATATACAGGAATTTTTCCAGCAGGGATAAGGAGGTGATTATTCCATTGTATAAGGCGATGGTCAGGCCACACCTAGAGTACTGTATACAGGTCTGGAGGCCTCATTTCAAGAAGGATGTAGAGCTGCTGGAACGAGTACAGAGAAGGGCAACAAGATTAGTGAATGGAACAAAGTGGTGCTCTTACGAAGAAAGGCTTAAGTTTTGCAAATTACAGTGTCTGGAGACTAGGCACCAGCGAGGTGATCTGATAGAGGTGTATAAAGCCTTGAATGGTTTAAGCATGCTCAATGCTGATGGGATTCTTCCTCTAGCTCAGAAAAATCACCTGAGAGGGCATAAATTCAAATTGAGGAAAGACGGATGTAGGATAGACGTGCGGAAATTTGCCTTTAGCCAGCGGGTGGTTGGTCGGTGGAACAGACTTCCATCCCTTGTGGTGGAGGTTGATAGCCTAAATAAGTTTAAGGCTCAGCTGGACAGGTATTTTGAACGAACAGAGGGGTGAAGTGGAAGTGGGTTTTTTTTTTTTTGGCTGATGCTGCATAAGCTTGCTTTCTTGCATCAAATGCCTCTACTAATGCTAAATGCTAATGCTAATGTCTTGTGGACTTGCGAAGACGATGACAAATTCTGGCATGTTTCATATTGTCTCACAACCTTCCACAATTCGATTGCGGAGAGATTCCACATCAGCTACCAGAGTCGAATACACCAATGACTTTAAATGGCCCCACAAGAAGAAATCTAGTGGATTTAAATCAGTGAGCGTGGAGGCCAGGCAGTTGGTCCACCTCAACCTAATCGCTGACCAGGAAACCTTTGATTCAGGTAATTGCGGGTTAGGTGGCTGAACTGTGCGGGAGCGCTATCGTGCATGAAGGGTGCTTGTTGACGAATGATTAATGGCGTGTTGTCCAAGAAATCAGGCATGTTGTTTTCCAGAAAGTTTCTGTACGCCTGCCCTGTGAGTTTGTTTGGAAGTACATGGGGCCCAAATAACTTATCACCCCCCCCCCCCAGATATTGAGGCTGAACCGCTGTTGATGTGATAGAAGAATTCCATGTGAGTTTTCCTCAGCCCATACATGCTGATTGTGAAAGTTTTGGATTCCGTCTCGTGTGAACTGTTCTTCATCTGTGAATATCACTCAGGAAAGTGAGGAGTTGTACCACACTGCTGCAAGAACCACTGGCAGAACATTACTGATGGCGCCTCCATAGCCAGGTGGGCAGGAGCAACAGTGCATAGCACACACTTCTTGATTAGACCGGGGCTCGAGCCCGTGACCACCAAATACAGAGGATGCGGAAAGGTCAGGGAATGACCACCGCATATCCCCGGAGCAATATGGCCTTAGTTGCTAATGCTCCTAAAAACCAAACAAAAATATTCTGCGTGTGCTGATTCCAGGAGTGGCATGCACAACATCCAAAATCTCCTCCTCTACTTCAGGAGTCGTAGATCTTGGTCGTCCTCTTTCGACAGCATGAGGTGTAAAGGTCCCGTGTTCACAAAGGCGGCGATGGATACCTTCAAACGTTTTCCTGTCTGGACATCTTCATTCTGGGAACCTTTCATGGTACAAACGACGAGCCTCCAGAGCATTACCCTTTGCCAAACCGTAGATAAAGTGTGTATGCACTTGCTCCTGATCCGAGTACATGGTCAGAATGGAAAACCACCAGATTCTGTCAGTACCTTGTGATGAAGGAAATTGCCTGAGGGGGATAAGACATTCTGGTTAATAACTCTGGAACCAAGCATTTCCAGAACTATGTTGATATAAAATATTTTTATTGTCTACATATGAGGAACTCACTCCTTGAAGTTATGACGTGTATTTTTGAGACACCCTGTATATTTTATTTATATATTTTTTCAAATAATTTGAACTTTTATTTGAATGCATGCAAAGTTATATATAATTCATAACTTCCAACAGTTTTTTTATTTTCTTTAGTTCATTCAAGTTCAAGCCCATGTAAATGTAAAGAAATTGAATATCGAGCCACAATAAAAATATCTCTACAAAAAAGAGGCTATTGAGCAAGGTTATTCATGAATACAGGATAAGCATTTTAGGACAATCTGCACTGTCACATGCAATTATCAAAAATTGAGTTGCTGAATTTAAAGTGGCAGAACTAGTGTGTAACATGAATATGGCAGTGGATGTCTGTCAACTGCAACTATACCAGAAAACATCAGTAAACTTTATGGCATGGTGATGGTTAGTTGGTGAGTAACTAACCAGTTAGAGAAATAGTAGAAGAGCTACAGCCATATAAATTGAATGGGTACAAAACATTCTGACAAGTGGATTAAGTACGACAAAGGATTCTGTATGATTGGTCCTCTGCCTTTTTGACACCTGATCAGAAATGTCTTTGATTCAATACATCAAAGCAACTGTTTGTTATCAAGCAGATCCTGAAAACTTTCTGGCAAGATATATAACTATGGATGAAACATGGCTTCACTACCAATTAAAATAATTGTAGCATGCTGATTCACTGCCTACAAAGAAGGCCAAGTCAGTCCCATTGACAGGCAAGTCAATGGTGATGCCATCTGCTGTTCTGGGATTCAGAAGGAATAGTAATTGTACGTTATCTTCTGAAGGTACAGACAATAATACTATACCAACTTAGTAACTAAATTAGGAGATGCAATCGAGGGTGCCAGGAAATTTGGCTTCTGAATTGATTGTATCTCATTATTTAGTTGCATTATCTTCATGAAAATGCACGAGACACAGGTAACTTGTGTATTTTGCACAATGCACATGTTCACATATCAACTGATGTCATAGCTGCAAATCATGCTTTTGTCCACTCATCACATTCACCAGATATAGTCCATCTGATTTCCTCCAATCCTTGAAACTACAAACCAATTTGTGTGAGATGATGGTGATGTGATAGCAGCTGCAAACGCCTTTTTCCAGCTACAATACTTTCATTTTCCATAACGCGATGCTTTTTCCTATTTAAATACCTCTATATCCCTATCATCTTATATATATATATATATATATATATATATATATATATATATACAGGGTTGTTAAAATTAAAATATCCCAATGTAGAGGGCTCTGGAGTGAGTTATAAGGCTCGTACTGAAGAGAAATTTGGACAACAGGTACAATAAAGAATGTGCTTGCCATTTATTGGAAAAAAAAAATTAGTTACAAAATTTGTCACTATATGGCACTGTGGCAATACAAATCACTTGAACAGCGCTACAATTGTTCAATGTGTCCTCCATTTTGGTCAACAACAGTTTCCATTTGAAGAACAATATTTTCTACAGCAGAACGTAACATGTCAACTGAAGAGCCAGCACATGACGTCTAATGCTGTCCTTCAGATTTGCCAGAGTTTGACGTCCTTCCTGATACCTGGTTCTTTAAATGCAAAAACTTTGGGAGATGCAATATGGCCACAGAAGCCGATGCACCAACAACTAATAAAAAAAAAAAAAAAAAAAAAAACACCTGGTTCTTCAAAAACCCCACAACCAGAAGTCGCATGGGGTAAGGTCCGGTGATCGGTGTGGCCAAGATGTCTGGAAACAACGGCTGATGACCCGTTCATCTGTAAAGTGTTGCCTTGGCAATTTTTGGACACAATGGTGGATGTGGGGTGGTGCACCGTCTTGCACGAATATGGTATCCTGAAGGCACCCACGTTGTTGCAGCTCTGGTATTGCGAAATTTGCCAACAATTCATAATATTGCTATCCAGTGACAGAACAGGTGCAGGGTACAGTTGGTGTTACCTGTTCAAAAAAAATATGGCCCAATCATGAATGTGGCCTTAAATCTACACCACACTTACTTTTGGAGAATGCAACGGGACTTCTTGGATAACTCAACAGTTTTCTTTTGCCCAAATGCAACAGTTGTACGTATTCACTTGTCCATTTAAACAGAACTGGCTTCATCACTCCATAGGATGTTCCATGGCCAAGTGATATCCACTGTGATTTGTGCCAGAAACTGAAGTGGATATGGGGTGATGCTTTTGTACATGCTACAGCAGCTAGTGTGGTGATGCGAATATCTGCATCACCATGCTCTAGCTGCTGTAGCATGTGCATCTTGTAAGGATAGTACCGCAACACCTGATGCATTATTAGCCTTACAGTGGAATACGGCATATCCACTTCACGAGAAACAGCTGGCACACTTGCGCTACCACATGGAGATTGACTTGATAAATCTATGACAGCTATAGCCACATCTTCAACACGAGAGGAGTCCACTCATTTTCGACCTGTACCTGGTTGAACACCAAGATGTCCTGTCGTTTCAAATTTTGCAATCATTTTGCGGACAGCACAAACAGTCATAGTTCCACGCCTTATGCGCTTCTGATGCTGGAAGTCTCTGATAGCCGCAGCTGCATTGTTGCTGTTTTCATAGTACAGTTTCACTAATAGCGCCTTTTCCTGCAACGTTGTTGGCATTGCTGCTGTAGTGCAGGTGAACATCTACTGTATGATTTTGAAGAGACTGCTTTGCTTTTATACAGTACAGTGGAACTGAGTAGTGACACTGTGGCAATAACTTACAATTAGGTAAATAATGTAAGTTATTTGCATAATTGTAACTAAGATAGTTACGCACCATACAGTGACTTTGTCAGCGGTATGGTGTTACTATGTGAGTGCTTGAATCTGTGCTATTATAATTTTTTACTGCACAAGGGCAACAATTATTCAAATCCATTGCATTTGCAGTTTGATCAGTGTATCAGTTTGAAGATGTATAATTTTGTCTAATGTTGGAAATGCAGTGATTCCCTGACCATTATTGACCTTGTGGTCCTCTGTCAAGATGGAGCATAATGGTCAATCTGTTTTATTTATTTGTTTTCATTTTGTTGGATTTCATCTCTGCTTTTAGTGATATTTCACATAATTTGGACCTGGTGCCACTAAATTTTAACTAATTGACACATTGTAAAACTTTTATTATTGTTATTTGGTATTGTAAAAATTGGCTTTTTCTAAATTATTTTAGGAGCATTCCTTCTGCCTTCTCCCCCTTTTTTTGTTTTATTATTTATGGATTTAGTTTTACTTTTCGCTCTACTGGTTTTCCATGCTACTGGCATCTGTTTCATTTATTTTTATTTATTATAAGCAGCATGCACGTGGTGGATAGTGCATTGCAGCCACTAATGTTTGATGTTTTTCTATTTTCTTGTATATTTAGTTAATGTTTTCAATCTATATACATACAAAGCCTTGCGAAGAAAGGCTTAAGTTCTGCCAATTGCAGTGTCTTGGGACTAGGCACCTGCAAGGTGATCTGATCTGATTGAGGTGTATAAGGCCTTGAATAGTTTGAGCAAGCTCAATGCTGATGGGATTCTTCCTCTTGCCCAGATTAACCGCCTGAGGGGAAATAAGGCAGAATTTATTTGACACATTTGGAGTAAATGGATGGGTGAAATGGGAAGGTTTTTTTTTTTTTGCTGATACTGTATAAGCTTGCTTTCTTGCATCATATGCCTCTACTAATGCTATATATTCCTCAACTATATTCCTCAACAGGTATAAATATATCATCAGTTATATCATATCTCATCTCAGGTTACAGAATGTCTTTGACCCTTATCCTAACCCAATGTAATACAAATCCTCTGTGACAATATATCAGTTTTGTTTCTTATCGTTCTTTTGGAGAGAACTGGGTTTGGGTCCTGTCATAGCCTGGAGGAATTTCTAACAGTTTCTTTATTCAGGGCTGTAGTTAGCCAATATAAGGTGAAGGGAGTAGGGTTCCCACATTCTGGGAACATCAGGCCTGATAGCTGAGTGGTCTGGAGCATTAGTGAGTAGCACAAGCACTTTGAGTTACCATGGTTCAAGCTCTGTGACGGCTAATTATGATTAATTGTAAACTCCTGCACCTCATGGTTGTTCTGGAGTGTAAACAAGACAATTGTTATGCACAATATGGTCTTAGTCACTTATTTGCCTAAAAGCCAACAGCAAAACACAAAACAAATTGTAGGCATTCCCTTTTGCTATATTATTTTTATATATATATAATTATTTTATATATATTTTGATCACCTACTGTTATTTAGATTAACTTTGTTACCTTGGGCCACTGACTGCTTACAGGATCAGGTATCTTAAGTTAAAATAGAATAAAGTGAAACAACTGACATAGACACAATTATATTTGAACTTGTTTAATATAAAAATTTCAAGCATGAGGTTATACCATATTGTTAGAGATAATAAGATTTAACTTTCCCGTGTTATTTTAACTTCACAAGCAAGTTATTTATGACATGTAAACCCCTTTCTCTTTTTCTTTATATACACAATTACCATGCTTTTACAATAAATCCAATTCTCAGCAAAGGATTCTTGCTACTTCATTAGACAGTTTTCTTCTAGAAATCAGATAAAATTCCCTTTTTATTACACTTATTAATTGAGTCTTTTCTTAGCAGGAACACAGAGTGCCTTTTTATTTAGTTCTTAAATTAAGGTTTAATTCCTCTTCTCAGGACAAATTTTAGGACTAGACAGTATGAATAAAGTGTACTTACAGTACCTTTTCCTATTGCCAGATTAGGCCAGTTCTGTTATCAAAGGACGATTTTTCTGTTCTGCGGCTTGCAATTTGGAGATCCTTTCTTATACTTCCTCCTCCTTTTAGAACTATCAGACCGGACTCAGTTGTTAGCGGACCATCTGGTTTTCATAACCTTTTGCATATACTTAACTACAGCTAGTTGAACATCACTCAAAACCCTTTTAGCTTACTCTGCTCATACTCAGCTAATTTTCACTGATCCAAAACCCATTTTGGCATACTTCCCGGTACATAACTACTATACAGCCTTTAGACACTACCAAAGCTTTACCCAAAAGACCACCTCATTTTCCCGCTACACAATTCCTTATATACCCAATTATGTTCTCATTTCTCCTCCTGTTATTTTTGTCTAATCCCTGATTAATCCTTTCGCCCTTGACGATCTAAAACCCATTCTGTCTATTTCGTTGTATAATTCCCCTTGTTTGGCCTTTTCGAGGATAACGGTCTTTGCCCTTATCCAGGTCAAGGTTCTCTTTCCTCGCTTTTATGTACCTTCTTAAACAATTGATTACCCATTCCTATTTTATTCAATTTGTTCGTGTATTTAAATAAATGTTTGCTGAATTTAGCTAAACTATATTTTGGTATAGAACTCAAAATTTTATTAAGTATAATGAAAAAAAATTTTTTTTTTCATTACTAGTAAGCCAGAGCTTACAAAATCTTGTATTGCATTTCTCATATCTTCTTGAAGGCCCGAAGCAGGAGTGATCGAGTGTGAGTGCAGTAATGCATGTGCCTTTAAGTGGACCATGTGCATAACTGCTAAATATGTTTAAGGATTGTATATATATCTTTTTGAGAATGAATTGAAAAGAACGTTATCACAAAAATATGAAGACAAAGATGAATATACCTTTGAATTTTTTCTTAAAAATGTTATCTATTTATTTTTTCTTATTTCTTATATTTTAATAAAATATTATTTAATGTAAAAGAACATGAATGAAGTAAACTTTGATTTGTAATTATTTTTATTGACTTTTACTCTAAATCTATCCTATGTTCCCATTTTCCTTTGTTTTGCCACTGATGGCCTCCATTTTTGCTTCAGTTGACCTCTTTTTAAATCACAAATATCTGGCAACCCCAAGTATTTGTGATTATACTTGAGACCATCAATGGTAATAAAGTATCCTTAATAATAATGTGGTGTCTTGTTCCTCCTGTTCATGCTTAGGCTAGTGCTTGTTTATTATCCTGGAATACTTATGTTAGACATCTGTTTTTAAATTTTGTGTATATCATGTAGTGTGGATTATGTTTAAAATCACATCTCAGAGAAATTTTTGATGCTTTATCTCCACTAAGGCAGGGCATAACGTGTCCTGGGTCCAAGGTTGTCTATATTAACGATATTTAATATCTTCTGTAGCATTTTTCTAAAACATTTCTTTCTTCACATTGAAATACTTGTGTCTGGTGCCATGATGTAGCCGAGTGGTCATGAGCGAGAATGCAGTGGAATATGCACTTTGAGTGGACTGTGGTTCAAGCCTGTGACTACTAAATAGAATGTGAAATTTTCTTTTTATACTCCAAGATGGTGAGAGGAGTTTACAAGACAGAAACTGCAAAAAAAAACATTTTGTGGTACTGCTTAGATTTAAACAGTGTGCTTAACTGCGTACCTGCACTCATTACAAACAGTGCACAGACCTGTATTTATTTCTGTGTTGGAGTTTCTCTTTCTTTGTTTTGTGGTATGTTGGTAAAATAACCTAAAATTTGTTTGGCACCATCAGATCAGTTATGTTACTAATATTTGTAAAAGATGAAGAAATTAGAAATGTTTAACGATTAATGTAAGCTTTTTTTATGAAAATTTTTATTAGATTTTGTAAACTTATGCCTCCTAACAAAATATTTTTCAGTATTTTTATTTGTCTTATTGCAGATAACTTTATGATGGCCAGCAAACAAGATGTTCCTTCTGCTAGCAGTCAGGCAGTAGACAAAGATTTAACTACTAAGGCATCACTTAACAGTGAAGCAACTGAAATTGATGAAGATTTAGATGCTCTTTTGGATAGTGCCCTAGAAGATTTTGACAAACCTATTCCAAAAAGATCAGAGAAAGTTTCAAGTAGTCAGGTAAAAGAACAAGCAGTGAGTAATGAAACTTCACTTCCAGTTGAAGATAATTGCCCTTGGGGTAAAGAATTTGAAAAATTTCAAAATTGTGTGCTTTCTGCTCTTGGTAATGACCCACTACGAAAGGAATTAGAGCAGCTAGCTGGATCAGCTCAAAAAGCTTCATCTGCATCTGATGAAGAATTTGCATCATCTCTTGCAGAAACTTTAAAAAATCTTGCAGAAAACACAGAAATGTTAGGTAATCCACCTACAGAGGAGGAATTAGCTCAAGTTTTAGAAAATCTTTGCATTGGAGATCCTTCTACTGGTGGTGGGATTCAGAGTGATGGCACAGCACCTGGTCTTTTACCACTGATGCATAACGTTATGCAAAACTTACTTTCAAAAGATCTTTTATATCCTGCTTTACGGGATATTGTGGACAAGTATCCAGACTGGTTGGCAGAAAAACGACCCACTCTAGGGGAGAAGAATTTTGAGAATTACAACAAACAGTATGAATTAATGAAGCAGGTGTGTGAAGAATTCGAAAAGGAAAAAGATGACGATCAAGAAACTGTTAAAAAAGCTCGGTTTGAGCGAATACTTGTTCTCATGCAGAAAATGCAAGATTGTGGGAATCCACCAAAGGAATTGATTGGTGAAGTTGGACCAGATGTACAGTTTGATGAACAAGGAAATCTTAAAATACCAGGATTCAATGGAGAACAATGTACACTAATGTAAATATGATAATTTCAACAACTTGTACATGTAAACAATGTGGATTGTTGAAAACAAGTGGGATAGTAAATAATATATGGGCAGCTTTGTGTAAATATTGGTTTAAATATGATATGATATTTGAAGGCTTAGTATTTTCTGAGGATACAGTTATTTTGCATATTTCCATGTTCCAAACACCAGTCATGTAACTTTTATCAGAACAACCAAGGTTTATTTTAATGTGGCTATTCAGTTGCGGCTTGGATATTTTGTTAGAAAGTGACTGCAAAATTCGTTTTTGTCAATTGCAGAAACTGAAATTATGAATATATGTATACACTACTTTAATGGAATAACCAAAGAAACTTGGTTTTTATTTGTATGTGTGTGATAAATTTGCATACACTATTTTTTTAAACATTTTGTATATTCAAGTTAAATCCAGTTAGTTGTATCCTTGTTCTAATATGCAAAAATATTTTTGAATGTTATTCCCCACATTAGACATAGCTATATTTAGCTGTATATTCCTACTTAATGCATACCAATATATAGAGTAAAGAATAATTATGGCTGTGTTTCAAAGGGCAAGATGTAAATGATTGGGAAATATTTTATTTCTTCTGATAGTTTACTCCTGCATCAAGAAATTTTCTAAAGAATAAATGTCATGAAATTAATAATATTGTTATAATTCTCTTCATATTCCCCATTTCCTTTTATTTGTGGAGGAAGAAAAGGGTTCCAAAACCATAATATAACTAAATCCAGTTGCAATGAATACTAGCAAAACTATTCGTAGATGTTGGATGACTTCCATTATTATTGTTATGGTTTCAAGACTTTCTAGAAATTGTCCCATAAGCAGTCTACTTGTTTATTAAAAATGGCATTATAATTAGCA
The DNA here is from genome assembly GCF_048544385.1 of Mastigoproctus giganteus. NCBI lineage: Eukaryota > Metazoa > Arthropoda > Arachnida > Uropygi > Thelyphonidae > Mastigoproctus > Mastigoproctus giganteus. The sequence continues at coordinate 232,085,684 of NC_143579.1, forward strand.
ACATCATTCACCTGTGGTGCAACCTGAAATTACATTTTTGATTGTGCTAAAATTGAAGTTTCACAGTAATACACAACAAAATAAAATTAAACATTAAAAACAAAAAATTTTACATATTAAACATATTAATATGTGAAAATTAATGAAGTACAGTATATCTAATATATTGTATTTCTGAATGTGTGGTTTCTTAAAATTTTAAATGTTACCGTATTTCTTATAAGTGAAATTTCATGTAAATTGTTGGAACATTGCTGTTTTATTTATTAGCAGTTTATTTTTAAGTGTAAAACTTTATGTTAATATTTTTCTAGGAAGGCTTGGAATTTTTTTTGGGAGGTGTGATGACCCTGAAAAAGAGTCAAAACTATAAATTCTAAGTCCCCATCCTAGCTTTCATAATGGTCCACATGATCTTTAAGAACCATACCAAAGTAGCTATTGGAGCCCCCTGCCCTGTGTGGTGCTGGACCTGACAACATGGCATTTTTTCCACTATCTTGTCTGTCATGGCACAATATAACCTTGTTGTTTTTGCACTATAAAAAATTCAATCCACTGTCCTTAATCCTTGATGACCTCGATTAGTTCCATTCTATTGCTAGAATTTCAATAGGAAACAACTTTCAAGCCTTGCCCACAAATTTTCAATCAGATTTAGGTGCACGGTAGAGTATAAGTCATTGATCGATAACAGCAGTTTCCATAAATCTCAGATCGTTTTTTTTTTTCATTTTATGTATAATTGATAACATGCAGTCTCTGACACTATCCCTTGACATATATTTCTACATCCTAACACTCACTGTGTGGTTCATTGTCACAATTGTGCATTCTGGTAACAAGTTTTTGCTGGCTGACATTGATAGTACTGCCAAATATGGAAATATGTATCTCCACTCCAAACCACATTTGCTTACTCATCTGTTGTCCAAGACCCATATTCTTAGCCCAATTTACATGTTAATGCTTCTGTTTTTCATTGAGAAAGGGCTTCTTTCTAGTTTTTTTTTTTTTTTTTTTTTTTTTTTACTTTATTGTTCTCTCACCAATGTTCACACCAGATGCTTAAAATTTTTTTTGTTTTTATAAGGTCTATGATTTTTAGGGCCATTTGAAAAATTCTTTCATCCTGGGGTATTATTTTAAGCTACTAAAACTGTTGGAGCAGTATTGGTACTGTTAGTAATTTAAGTGGTTGTGTACTTTTCTAACACCAGATTTGGTAGCTTCACCTCTACGTTTTTTTGATATTTCTTCATATGTATCACCTTTCTCACAAAGTGCAATTGCTTTTACTAAAATACAAATAGTTGAAATATTTTAAGAATAACTTTACACTCTCATACGTTGATGCATCACATCATAAAATAATGCAACTGTTAAAAGTAAACAATGCCTGATTGGATAGTGGGAGTGGTGACACAAACAGGCAATGAACATCCGGCTGTGAATATGGTATTCTTAAATGCATACGTGAAATGGGAAAAAAATATTCCAGGTTTACACATTGATCCAAAAGTGTGTATATTCCATTAAATAGCCATTTGTTTTAATTAAATAGTCAGTTACAATAGCTGTAAATATCAAAATAAATATATTTGGCACTACAATAATATCTGTCAGATTATAAAACATGAAAAAACTGAAAAGTCAAAAGAATGCTTACATTTGGAATAAAAAACAGATTTTGCCCGAATTAAATCTGCTACTCTAAAATAAAAAGGAGGTTACTGCTACATTCAGTGGCGGACTGGTCAGGGTGTCAGCTTGACCGATGATAAGTGGGCCCCCTTAAACATTAGACAATATGTTAAAAATGTTAATTGACCTTTTAGTAGCTTGAAAATATAATTAAGCAAAAATTAAATGATAGCCTTATAGTTGTGGGTGGGCCCCCTTTGTCTCCTGGCAACCAATATTTTTAGACCCCGTCTGCCACTGGCTACATGTATTAGAAAAGTACACCAAATATATTTGAACAAATAATAGTTCTTTTAAATTAATTTTGAACGATATTCATTTGAATGAAATTTGGGTGCCGCAAAATAATTTGATAATTGTACATATTTCTATTTTGGGGATAAACAAAACTTTGGCCCATTAGCACAGCACAAGTCTTGAAGTTATTCTAATATTAGAGATGAAATAATTTTTCATGAACTAATCTAAATTGCATCTATTGTTTTAATATAAATAGCATTACCAAAAAATTTAATCCTTTATTTGTTTAAAATTCAAGGTACTGCTATGTGAGCTGTTTTGAAACTTATTGGTGTCTCACTAGATAACAAGTAGCCTCTTGTAGCAAACTTATACTTTCCAGTGAACATGTTGAGTTTATGTGAGCAGTGAAGTAGTGTACAGAAAGAAAAATTCCAGTTGAACTTGCAGCAAGAATTGTGACTTGATAACTTTCTAATACTAGGCTGCATTTGATATGTGCTAGGGTAACCAGGCTGTTTTTTTTTTTTTAACAGGATCACCCCATTTTTTAGTGACTTAATATTAGTTGAGGAATATGATGCAAGAAAGCAAGCTTATACAGCATCAGCCAAAAAAAAAACCTTCCCATTTTGCCCATCCAGTTACTCCAAATGTTTGTCTAGTTCAGCCTTAAATTTATTTAAGCTATCAACTTCCACAACAACAGATGGAAGTCTGTTCCAGCAATCAACTACCTGCTGGCTAAAGGCAAACTTCTGTACATCTATTCTACAACTGTCTTTCCTCAATTTGAATCTATGCCCCCTCAGATTCTTAGTCTGAGCAAGCAGAAGTATCCTGTCAGCATTGAGCCTGCTCAAACCATTCAAGGCCTTATATATCTCGTTCAGATCACCCCATAGGTGCCTAGTCTCCAGATGCTGCAATTTGCAGAACTTAAGCCTTTCTTCATAAGTGCACCCCTTTGTTTCTCTCACCAATCTTGTTGCCCTTCTCTGTACTTGTTCTAGTAACTGTACATCCTTCCTAAAATGAGGCCTCCAGACCTGTACACTGTACTCAAGGTGTGGCTTGACCATTGCCTTATATAAAGGGATAAGTTGCTCCTACTGTGCTGATAAAATTTAAACTGGATATGCAATAGTCTTATTTTTACTAACAGTGCCATTTTATATAATAAAAACGTTACATAAAAATTTTACGTTACACATATTTCATAAGTGCTACTTTTTTCATCTTTGTCAGATCACAAGTTGACTATACAATAAGAAATAATTGTTGGGACTAAAACACTTAGCTCATATTTGTAACATTCAGTTTTATAA